>NC_050450.1:11298373-11454717 GCF_903995425.1 Onychomys torridus
GAAAGCTGAGTCAGGAGATGCTGCCAGCCGACGAGATAAGAAACTGATGTTAAGATACTGGTAAGCCACAAGCCACATAGCAACTTATAGATTAATAGAAAATGGGTTAATTTAAGATGTAAGAACTAGATAGCAAGAAGCCTGAGCCATTAGACCATACAGTTTATAAGTAATATAAGTCTCTGTGTGTTTTCTTGGGTCTGAGTGGCTGTGGGACTGGTGGGTGAGAGAGATTTGTCCTGACCACCAGCAGGCTGGGACACAGAAAAACTTCAGCTACAATGGCACCCAACTTAGGGCAACAGTTTCCACCTAAAACCTGAGAAAGCTTAAAAAAAAAAAAAAAAAAAAAAGATTCTAAAACAAAGCTAAAAGCAGCCTCCTAGTTGTCTCTCTCACGTTAGTGGCAGCCTGCAGGCTTGAGCTACTCTATGGCAGGTTTGTACAGGCTTCACCTGCATGCAACATGGCAGATTCCAAGCCATGCAGTATGCTGTGTGGTGGATATAGCTTTTGCTAGTTTAAAAAATAAAAAAGAAAGTAAGGTTTCTGGGCTACACACTGCTTTCATGGAAGCATAGACCCACTGCTTCCCAGAGATGGTGGAAGCCTGGTTCCCAGAGCTGGCAGTAAACATAGTTCCACCATGTTGGGAAGCTGAGGTGGGCAGAAATGCAGCAGTTAAAAACAATAGATTCACAATAAGATAGATTCAGATGGGATAGAACTCTAAATGGTTTACAATGTGTGTAAAAACATATGTAGGCTTGGAAGAAAGAAAAAAAGTAATATATGCAGTTATATAAAGAAATAGTTTTAAAAAATAAAGTCTTTAAAGAAAAGGTAAAAGTAATATAAAAATAAGCCATGTAAAGATAGATATTACAGAGAATCTAGATTGTGTTGTCTTTGGGATTTTTAACTGCAGAAAGACATTTGATTGTTATGGATGCTCAATTAAACTAATATATATATATATATATATATATAGATAGATAGATAGATAGATAGATAGATAGATAGATATAGATATAGATATAGATATAGATATAGATATAGATAGATATAGATAGATATAGATCGATAGATGTATATATATACATATATATATATATATGTATATGTATATATATAAAGGGTATTTTGACTTCAAATTTTGGATCTAAGGATATGTTGCTTTGGAAAGGAGGTTCTGATTTTGTTGCCACAGAAATCAAGAGGCTATGGATTTGTTCCAGATTAAGATACATCAGGTTTGACCAGCCAAGACCCCCTGAAAGGTCTCTGATGACACCATGGCCCAGATGATCCAACATCCAGAATGGTTTCAAGACAACTGGCTCAGACAATACAGCCTCATGGACTACCCCATAATCCTAAAATTTTCTTTTCAAATTTAATAGAGAACATAAATTTACAGATCCAAGATGCTCAGCAAACCCAAGGTATGGAAAATACAATGAAAATCACACTTAGGTGCTGTGGGATGTTCTCTATGCTGTGAATGTGTTGCTCTGATTGGTTAATAAATAAAGTGCTGATTGGCCAGTAGCCAGGCAGGAAATATAGGCAGGACAAAGAGAGAGGAGAATTCCAGGAATAGGAAAGCTGAGTCAGGAGATGCTGCCAGCCGACGAGATAAGAAACTGATGTTAAGAAACTGGTAAGCCACAAGCCACATAGCAACTTATAGATGAAGAGAAATGGGTTAATATAAGATATAAGAACTAGATAGCAAGATGCCTGAGCCATTAGGCCATACATTTTATAAGTAATATAAGCCTCTGTGTGTCTGCTTGGGTCCAAGCAGCTACGGGACTGGCAGGTAAGAAAGATTTGTCCTGACCACTGGCAGGCTGGGACACAGGAAAACTTCAGCTACACCCAGAGACCTGGGTGGGATGGTGCCCTTCTGAAATCCCAGCACTCAGAATGCTAAATTGGGACAGTTGTGAATTCAAGACCAGCCTGAACTACATAGTAAAAAACCCTCTTAAAGTACCAAGACATTTTCTAAAGTAATAATCATCATCATCAATATTAATCATCATCATGATTATTACTATTATTATTAGATGTAGATTTTTAATTCATACATATGTGCATGATATTTATCTTGTTAAAAACTAAACACAAGGAGAAAAATATTTAAATCAGAGGAGAAAAGTATCATATACCTAGGATGCAGAGGAAGCTCCCAAGCATTCTACCAAGTACTATTTGGTATATTGAAGGGAAAGAACCATGGGGAAAGGGAAAGATTGGAGAAAGCAGGCTGGAGTACACAGAAACAGGAATGCTCAAGACACAGAGAAGTAAAATTCACAATGCCTGGTGTTCAAATTACATTCCCGACTGTAAGTAATAGATTTTAAACATTAAGTTAGGGAAAATGACATGATAACTGATGCAAAAGAGTTCAGGGTAAGAAAAATATACTGTAGTAAGAGTTTTCTTGCCTGGCCCACAGTCAGGACAAATCTCTCTTACCTGCCAGTCCCACAGTCACTCAGATCCAACCAAGAAAGCACACAGAGACATATTGTTTACAAACTGTATGGCCGTGGCAGGCTTCTTGTTATCTACTTCTATCTCAAATTAACCCATTTCTATTAATCTATACTTTGCCACATGGCTTGTGGCTTACCGGTGTGTTTACATGTTGCTTCTCATGGCAGTGGCTGGCAGTGTCTCCCTCCAGCCTTCTACTTCCCAGAATTCTCTTCTCTCTTGTCCCGCCTATACTTCCTGCCTGGCCACTGGCCAAACAGCATTTTATTTATACAGAGCGATATCCACAGCACTTCCCCTTTTCTTTTTTTTTAAAGGAAGGTTTTAACTTTTACATAATAAAATTACATATAACAAAACAATTATCAAGCAAGAATTATAGTTACAATATCTAGTCTATTTGTTTTAGCAAAATTAAACAAAATATCTTATCTATCCTATATTTGTGAGTCTAAGGTTTTTATATCTAACTTATTTTTATCATAACTGAGGAAATTATAACTATCTAATCTTCAACCACATCAAAGACCTCAGAAGGATATATTATTTCCTGAGAAACGGGAGAAGTATGCAAACAACTTTCGGGAGTCTTGTAGGGTAGACAGAGACAGCTGGCAGCCTGGAAAGTCACCTAATGTTCCTTTGTAAAGTTGGGGCATTTGTCTTTAGCCCACAGGGCTAGATTCTCTTGGTCACTTTTTTTCAGTGTCCTGTAGAATGTCTGGCAGTTTCCTCTGCAAAGCAGGAACCTGAAGGACCATTTTGTCAAGCAAAGTTTAGTGGTCACCATTCTATGGGTCCTGCATGTCCAGTTGATCAAGCAGTCCAGGCAAGAACAGTGTCTTGCCCAAATGGCTATTTTTGCCAAGGTGAAGATAAACTTCATATGAAGTGTCTTCAATGCCCATTCTCCTCTCTGAAGTAAATCAGTGCTGCCAGGAGCAGACATTTCTCACTGTCCAGAAAGTCTAAATTTTAAAAATATTTTAAATGCCATATTCTGTAGACCTTTGAAGTGTTTGAAATATATCTATGTATACCTAGAAAACTTAACTAACATGGCTACAAGTATGATTATCATAGATGACTAATTATTAATCTACTTTTAATTATCTATTACAATTTTAAATGAGCTGTACAAACATAATACCTTAAACAAGAGGAGAAATATGCACACATTATAACAAAATTAACTTTAAGTTTGTATCAATAGACTAAAATCTATACCAATGTAAAACATTTTAAACAAGTTGTTGCTCTTTAGAAGTAAGTTCATTAATCTCCCATTTTATCCTATTTTATCTATATCAAATATAGATAAAATTTTCTTTTTTTCTTTAGAAAGAGATCACATTTATAATCAATCCGATTTAAATAAAAATATTGGTTTTTCTTCTGTCCCAAACCAGAGGGCTCTTCTGATTTGGGACACAAGAATCTCTTAACCTTTTCTTTTAACAATATGTCTGGGTTTAGAGAAGGAGTGAGCCAATTCCATCTCCAAAGCCAGCTTGATAATTTTGGGAAATTGGGCGTAGTTTCTCTTACTACTTCCTGCTGGAGGGGGGCGCTGTATCTTATGGGGACACAAAGAAAATTTTAGGATTATGGAGTAGTCCGTGAGGGTAAACCTCTGAGCCAGTTGCCTTGAAACCATTCTGGATGTCGGATCATCTGGGTCATGGTGTCATCAGAGACCTTTCAGGTGGTCTTGGCTGATCAAACCTCATGTATCTTAATCTGGAACAAATCACAGCCTCTGGCTTTCTGTGGAAACAAAAGCAGAGACTCTTTTCCAAAGCAACATATCCTTATATCCAAATTTTGAAGTCAAGTTGTCTTTAAAATTTACATATTTGTTTAACTCAACAGCTTTTACAATCAAATCTTTTTCTGCAGTTAAAAATCCCAAAGACAAGACAAACCAGATTCTCTGTGTAATATCCATCTTTGTAAGACTGAAACGCCACTGTGGCTGCTGGCTCCGCCCACCTCAGCTTCCCAACATGGCGGTGGTACAGTTTACTGCCAGCTGTGGGTCTGGAGCCATGTGTACCATGAACTATCAGAAGCACTTCTATCAAAGCAGTGCATAGCCCAGAAACCTTTTTTTTTTTTTTAAACTAGCAAAGGCTAAATCTACCATGCAGCAGAGTAAAGTGTCACTTGTAAACTCCTCATTCCCGCCACACTGCAGGTCAGACGCACACGCCAGGAACCCGCCATAGTAGCTCAAACTGGCGGACAGTCCATCAAAAGAACATAACAATATGAATCTCTCAGCACATAGAACAAACTTTTAGGTTTGCTTCAGAATATATAAAGCAAAACCTAATAGAATTCCAAGGAAAAATAGACAAGTCCATAATCACAATCGTAGCTTCTCTCCATAAATTAATATAACCAGGGGTCAAAAAATGAACAGACCTACAGCAGACACTAACAATGTTGTCAACCATCCTGTCTTAATTAATATGTATAGGAAAACAGGCAGTGGTTAAGAACACATACTGTTTTTTCAGAGGACCTGAGTTCAGTTCCCAACATCCACATAAGGGAACTTACAATCACCTGTAACTCCAGTTCCAGGGCACCCAATGTCTCTGGCCTCTGCATATGCACACACACACACAATTTAAAACAGTAAAGTTATTTTTCACTGATTCGTGCTTCACATTATACACCAAAAAATCAAATCGGATCACAAGCTTAGGCATAACATGCTAAACTATGAAATTTCTCAAGAGAGAAAAAAACAGAATGAAATCTTTGCAACCTTGGGTTTCTCAGACATGACACCAAAAGCAAGATCCAGGAAAAACTTATTATTCTTTGCCAAATGTAAAATGTTATGCCTTCACAGGACATCATTAAGGAAATGAAAACAGAGCCACAAATTGGGGCACAGTATTTGTGAGACAGATAACTGATCAAGGACTTGTGGCCAGATCATTTAAAGAACCTTAAAGACTCACAGCTAAGGACTGGAGAGCTGACTCAGCAGATACAGGCAGTGCTGTGCAAGCTTGATGACCTGAGATTCACTCCCTGAGATCCATTAAAGAGAACCGACTGTGCCTCCACTCACATGGGAGCATGTGCACACTGTCACACACACCCTACATATATATACAATAACAATAACAATAATAATAATAACTAATTAAAAGACTGAAATAATAAAATTATGCTTTAAGTAAGAAAAATGGTTTAGTCAACACTTAAATTAAAAATATATCTATTATACAAACTGAGTAAGTTATACTTATTCATGCAATAACAATTAATAGAGAAAAGAGCTATGACTTTGAAAAAGAGAAAATAGAATATAGGAAGGTTTGGAGGGAGGACAGGGAAAGGAGAAATGTTGCAACTATATTATAGTATTTTTAAAATTATATATATAGTTATATATATAGTTATATTGTTAAATATATATATCACAAATATATATAAATTACAAAGTTGTTCCGTGGCACTGGCCATTAAGGGAGAAGCAAATTAGGACCGTGATATACTATTACCCTTCTACTTCAGTAGCTAAAGTTAAAACTGCCCATGACAAGTGTTGGGGTGCTAGAACTCTACAACTTTGAAAATCATATGTACCTATGACTCAGTCACGGGAGGTGAAAGTCACTTGTCTTGTAGACTAAGTCTAGTTCCACTACACATTTGATCTTGGCCGTTGTCCCATGGCCCTGGCATCTCCTGGTGCCAACTTCTATCCCAGTTTTTCTCTGTTTCTGTGCTAAAACACTGGCCAAAGCCAACTTAGAGGAAGTAGCTGGTTTATTTGGCTTACAAATTGCAGTCTCATCAAGGGAAGCCAGGGCAGGAGCTTGAGACAGGGACATGGGTGAGAACTCAAGCATGGAGGAACACCACTCAATGGATTGCTTCCTCTGGCTTTTCCAGCTCCTTTTCTTATACAGCCCAAGCCCACATGCCAGGGTATCGCTATGCTCAGTAGGCTGCTCTTCCAAATCAATCAGCAATCAAGAAAATGGCATGTCCACAGACGTGCCCACAAACCAGTCTGATGAAAGGGAATTCCTCATTTGAGAGTCCCCCTTCCTAGGTATGTCTAGATTTGTATGAACATTACAAAAACTATGACATGGGGGTACCTCAAGCTCCTGCTGCTTTGGGTGGAGGTGGATTAAATGAGATCCTTTGTTCAAGTTGCTGAGTACAGTATTCAGGTAGTAAACAGCTCACTGGCCAGTGTGATTCCATCTGGAAGTGTTGCTCTTCATAAAAACTATGCGATGCTCTTTAGATCACAGAATATATATATATATATATATATATATATATATATATATATATATATATATATATATATATATATATATATATATACTGGTGCATCACCTCAACTCTAGGAAGGAGCAAGGGGTCACACAGACAAAAGAAAAGATACCTAAGACCAAATAGTCACATACTGCCTCCAATCTATTTGGGGGTCCTAGAGATGGCCGTCTTGGTGTCTTTTGGTTCCTTTTTTCCTGGACTGCTGTAGGACTTCATTTGTCTTGTGGCTGTCATTGAAGACAGGTCTGACAAGTCCCCAACATGGGTGACTGGCCTCAGCATATGGAGGTATTTTTAGCAGTTGATCTCCAAGCGTAGACAGATGTTTCTTTGCTCTTCACAGTGGGGTGTCTCCTTGAAGCCTGCCCTGCTACCCACACTTAGTCTCCAGAACAGCTTGGGAGAAGAAACTACACTACTTTAGACAATTTCAACAATTTTGACTTTAGAGAAACTAGTTTTTATTCATCTCAAAATGAGCATCATGCTGCCTTAGAAAGTAGATGTATTTCTAGCAAGTGGTCTAGACAGTAAATCCAGCTTCATCATTACTATCTTCTAACACTGCAGACAGGCTTGCTCTGAAGAAATAAAGAAAAACATCAACTCTACACTGGAAGCAGAGGGAATGGCACAAATAGTAAAGGCCATGACTCTTGTTGGCGTGGTGAAGTGGGTAGGTTTTAAGTCTTTGAGCCTCTCAGCCTTCACATGAATTCTAAGAATTGCTTTTTCCTCTTGCCAAGCAGGAATCGTCTTCACACAACCCACACAATTATCTCCCAGATTGCATGACCTCCTAAGGCGTCCTTTTCAGATGCTGATATTCATCTCTATATCCCCTTTACATGATACCACTACACTCAGGTGAACTGTAATGGTACACTTTGCTGGTCAGTACCAAGCTGTTATAACATACCTCAGGTCCAAAATCTCCTCAGTGTGTGCAAGAAGAGTTCCCCAACTGCCTATTCCTTCTGCTCAAACTTTCATGATTTGTTTTCAAGTAGAAATAATAAACTCCATGTGTGGCTCACTTAGTGAAATGCTTACCTAGCCTGCCCAAAGCTCTGAGATCAATTCCCAGCACCACACGAGTTAGGTACGGTAATATACACCTATGATCTCAGCATTCAAGAGGTGAAAGTAGAAGGATTGAAAGTTCAAAGCCATTCTTAGCTATACTGGCAATATGAGGCCAACCTGTGGTAATGAAACTTTGTCTCCAAAAAAAGTAAAAATATGAAAATATGTGCCAGAAACTATAGGTAAGAGAGCCAAAGGAAGTTAGATGAGCCAAGCATATAAAATTGGCCATCCAAGGCTCTGCCAGTCTTGAATGTCTAAGAGACACCCAGCACAATGGCTCCCCAGGAAGACAGAGACAGCAGCTGCTTCTCAGATGTCTCAATTTCTGCAAAGCAGCTGACAGGTGTCCTCCAGCCACTGTGCATGCGGGACCATGACCAGGTCAGGAAAGAGAAGATGAACTGACAGAGGAAGTTGAGGATGCCACAGCTTGAGAATGTCAACCACCAATGACTGACTCCAATAACATGAAGTCTGACCACACCCACCTAGGGGCCAAAAAAGTTTTAACTCTGCCATTAAAGAGCCAGAGTCGGTCAAGACAATCCACAGCACAAACAATCTAGAGAGCAAAGAACAGCTGGGGACACCTCTCAGTAAAGAGTCTGACTCACAAGCATGAGGATCTAAGTTCTAGCCCCAGAGTTCATGTTGAAAGGCAGACATGATGGTGCACACTTGTTACTTCAGCAGGGGTGAGATGGGAGATGGAGGCAGATGGCAGGCTAGCCTAACCGACTTGATGAAGTTACAGGCCAATGAAAGACCTCATTTCAAACACAAAGTGGAAGGCACCTAAGGATTATTTTATCAAAGGCTAACCTCTGACTGCCACATGCATGCATACATGAATGTGCAAACGTGCGCGCGCGCACACACACACACACACACACACACACACACACACACACACACACACACACCAAGCAAAGGGAAATATAAGAGGGAACACTAACCTTTACCAAACACTGGTCTGTACCGTGACGTGACTCTGGCTCAGCTATTATTTGAAACAGTCTTTGCTTCTTCAGCTGAGATAGTCTTTCATAAAAAATGTGCTCCTTCCAAAATGCATACCATGTGCTACCCAGCAGTGATGTCTTACTTGTGCGGTTAGTGGTTCCATTTACTACTGGTTCCCTCTCTGTTCCCACTCAGTGTCTCTGGATTCTTTGAACTCAATCCTTCATTTCCATCAGCTGTTCTCTCTGTTGGACTGTCTTCATGCCATGCGCTGATTCCCCTGCATGAATCATCCTGACAGGGCTTTCCCTTCAGGGGGGGGGTGGGTCAACGGCCTTCCACCCCCACCCCCACTGCAGGGCTGGTTTTCTCATCTTGTATTGTGATGGCTTGATGGCTAGACAGGTTTCCCTGCAGCCCCTGAGCAATGTAAGGGACAGGTATGGCTCCCATCCACTGTGCTATAATCCAGCACCTTGGCCTACTGAAAGGTCTAATCATGTCTTGTTGAACACACAATCAAGGACACACACAGTACTTTGAGGTTCCCCGATGCTGCTGCAGGAATTGCTCATCTCTTGACCCCACACCCACCGAGCTCTATTCTTCTTCAGCCCCTCCATCATTTCCACTGGAGTCCAGCGACTTCTAGTGTGGGAGCTGTTTTGTTATCTGTCCAGACAGGGTCTCACAGTATAACCCAGGCTGGCCTGGAACTCACAATCCTCCTGCCTCTACCTCCCAAGTGCTGGAGTTAAAGCTGTGCACTGGGAATCCGCAGCTCGAAACAACAACTTCAAGATGAAGTGTGTGCTTTTAGTCCACTTTGTTTAGCTGTAACAGAACTCCACAGGGTAAGTAAGTTTAAAGAATTTATTTATTCTGGAGACTGGGGAGTCTGAGGGTGTGGAGGTGTCATCTACCGAGGGCTGTCATGCTGTCTCATAACATAGTGGAAAAGCTGAATGTCAAGAAGATGGTGAGCTGAAAAGGGAGCCCGAGGGGCGGACTTGTGTCCTGTGCTGCAGTTACTACCTCACCCCAGCAACAATGTTAGTCGGGAAGCCCTTGTGAGCCAGGCAGCCCTCAACCCAACACACGGGTCAGGAGAGTGGCTTAATGGTAGAGTGCTTCCCTGTGGTTTCAGCTATTTTTCTCATTGTTACAATAACATACCCGACAAACACAACTTGAGAGAGAAGGGGCTTGTCTTGCTCACAATGTGGGGTACAGGCCATCATGCTGGGCGGTCACAGTTTGAGTACAGCCCATCACGCTGGGTGGCTCTTGTCAGATGAATGCTCAGATCACTTTCTGGTTATCATTCAGTCCTTGACCCCAGCCTGTGGGATTGTGTCACCCACATTCAAGGCACGTCCTTCCTCTTAAGTTGAGCCTTTGTGGAAACACCCTCGTGAACACATCTAGAAGTGTATTTCCACAATCATTCTAAATTCAGTTATCAAGTATGTACAAAACCCCAGGTTCCATCTCCATCACTGGGAAAAATTAAACCTTTAAATTTGAGGGATGCATTTGAACTATATTATATATGTTCTGGGAAAGTTACAACACTTTGGCATTTCATCTGAGATGTAACTATTACAATGAAATTACCAGATAAAATTCAAGAAGTCCATAGCTAAAAAGTAATGTGAATCTTCTTACATATTAAGAGACTTGGAGAAGTCCACACCGAGGACTGAAGGGAACTGGACACATGAGGCACACCAAAGAGCAGGAGCTCCCCTGCTGCCATTGGAAGCCGAAGCTGGGAAAGCCTGAGGTTTGAAGCACTTGGGGCTAGTCTGGCTTTGGGTGTTGCTGGGTGGTGAGGAGCTCTTTGCCTTCCTGGGACAGGAAGCAACCAATGGGGAGAGGACTAAAGTGGTGACTGGAATAGACGTGGGCGTGAAGAGACAGAGGGACAGGGAGAAAAGGTACAGAGTTGGGGACGTGGCTCCATGGGCCAAGCGCCTGCCATGTGGCCATGAGGACCTGAGTTTGAGCCTCAGAGCCCACATAAAAAAGCCAACTGTGGTGGCTCACACTTGTAACCCTACCACTGTAAAGGTAGTGACGTACAGACCTGTGGGGCTGGGCCAGCAACCTAGCAGGATCAATGAATGCCATGTCATTCCAAGACCTTGTCTCAAAAAACAAGATGGAGGAAGTACACCTGAGGTATGGCACCCAAGGTTGACCTTTGGCCTCTCCATACACATGTACACATGTAACATGGGCTTCACACACAAAAGTGCACCTGCACACATATGAGTACACACATGAGCACACAAATACACACAGAGAGAAAAAGTGGAGAGAAATGGAATCAGAAAATAGATTTATTGTGCACCTCTTGGTTTCAAAGTTACAAGTTTCAAGTTACAAGGCTATACCATAGAGAGATTAAAAAACTACAAAGCAAGGTGAAATTCACTCATTTGCTTTTGCGCTGTGAACTGTCCTCCACAAGCCATCAGCTGCATTATTAGACTTCTACACCATGGCCCTGGCCTGTCTAGCTGCACGGTAGCCTGGCATTAAAGGGCACATGCCTGAAATCAGACAAGCCAAGGTCAGAAACCAGCCCACTGACCAGCTCTCCAGCAGTGGCTTGTCCTGTGAAATCTCTCACTCAAGACAGTAGTGAAATTTATGCATCATCTTCTGTCCATTTTCCTCAAGGTCCTTCTCATCTTTCGTTTACATAGAAGAGATTTTAAATGGGTTTGTATATTACAGCTAGCTTTTTAATCTAGCTGCAACTTATTCTTGATACGCCAAGATGGAGATTTAATTTTTCTTCATAGTTTGCTAACAACTAAACATCTTTCTTTCAAAAATATTTGTTGTGCATACACACATGTGTGCATTTGTGTGTGCATGTGTATGTGTGCATACATACAGGCTCTTACATGCATGCATCTGGAGATCAGAGGTGTCAAGCCTCATCTTATACCTTGTTTGAGACAGGCAAGTTATCTACTAAAATCTCCAGGCTGGCTGGCCCATGAGCTTCCCAGAATTCTCCTATCTCTGCCTCTCATTTCCCAATATATGTAACAGGGTTACAGATGCAAACAAACACACCCAGCTTTAAGGAGTGTTCTAGCTAGCTTTTTGTTAACTACTATAGAACACTGAGCAAAAGCAGCTTGGGGAGCAGGGCAGTTCCACCGTCAAGGGAGCCAGGGCAGGACTCGAGGGAGAAACCTCGATGCAGAAGTTTAATCAAAGGCCATGAAGGGATGGGTGCTGTTTACTAGCTCCTTGCTATCCCTCCTTCCCAGCTCAGAACCACCTGCCCTGCCCTCCTGCCCCAATGAACAGTCAAGAAAATGCCCCACAGACACACCCATGGGCTGATCTGACAGCAGTGCCTCCTCAGTTGAGACTCCTCCCGAGGTGTGTCTAGATTTGTATCAAGTTGACAAAGTAACTATGGTACATAGACTCTGGGGACCCAAATTCAGCTCCCCAGTGAGCCGTTTCCATCTCCCCATCCTCCATTAAACTTCTCTCACAATTGCTAGGACATGATGAGAATCCAGTGAATATTAACTTACTATTTTGTTGTCTGTAGCTCTGTTCTCATTATTCCTTGAGAAGGTTGTTTTTTTTTCCCCAAGTTCCTATCATGGACTAGAAACCATGGTGAGTACCCCTGTGATAGGGAAGGCCCAGAAAGTGCTTCTTGTCTACGTGTGTACTTGTGACTTTATGACTGCCACTGTTCCTCACAGATGGACCTGCCTTTCCAACTGGAACTGTGGCAAAGTGTGAAGGCACCCTGGCTATCTGAAAGAGTAGAGGGGGTTCCATTTCCAGTCCTTAGGGAAAAGAAGATGGGAAGTAACAATCAAAAGATACAGAATCCTACCATTGAAGTTATTTATCATCCCAAGTGTGAAATTGCTGGTATCCTGAGTACATGAACTCCAGAGGCCTTTAAAACTGCCTCCTCTCTTTCCACAGCTCCCTCCCTCTCCAGATAAGCATAGACTCTGCTTTTCAGTATTTAAGATGAAGAAATTACAATATATCCCCCACCACCAAAGACTCTCAAACTGGAAAAATACTCCCTTATCATCTACAGCATTGGAGACCAAGAACTAGGTTCAAGGTACCAGTAAACATTATTTGATGGCACTTCTGTCCAACAGATGCCCCACATCACACAAACAACATGGATTCTCCTCACACATTGCCTTCCCAGTTGCTGATTCCCAGAAAATGAAGTTCCAATCTCAACACCTCCCTTCTGCTGTAAAGCTATGCTTAAATCAAAGCGAGCATGGTCTCCCACAGCATCTCTTCCTAGGCTCCTCTGAAGTCTGTTTCCTTGCCCCATGAGGCTCTTGGCTCTTCTTTACACATCGAATGACCATTATCAGAGAGCCAGTGTGCTTTTCCAAGGGGAAATCCCTGAGGTTCTAATTGGCATTCACCAAACAGCAAATATAATGGGGCCCAAACTCAGCAGTATAGAATCATCCTGAGTTCATAAGCCTCACTGGAAAGCCCAAAAGCGTTGGTAGGTACAAGGATGATACACAAGTCTGTCAACATTTACAGGCCTTCTGGAACAGACAGAAGCCTCAACAACTTGGTTCTCTGGTAAATTCAGGCAGGTCCTGAACATATATGAGAAATAAAGAATTGAGGAAACAAATGTTTTATTTACTCAATATATCTTGTCCTATTGTAACTTTACTCTTTGTGTGGTCTCCTGATGGATCTTCTCACTTTGTTTGAGTTCTTTGTGTGGTCTGCTGATGGATCTTCTCACTTTGTGTCTGTGTACTTTGTGTGGTCTCCTGATGGATCTCACTTTGTGTCTGTGTTCTTTGTGTGGTCTCCTGATGGATCTTCTCACTTTGTTTGTGTTCTTTGTGTGGTCTCCTGATGGATCCTCTCACTTTGTGTCTATGTTCTTTGTGTGGTCTCCTGATGGATCTTCTCACTTTGTGTCTTTTCACATAGCACTTCAACTGGGAAAATACCATCTCATAGAATGCTGTCAGCTCTACAGTTTCAGATGATTGCCATCTCATACTGAAGATGAAGGTACTATGAGTGCCACAAGAAGGAATAGAAAGAATAAAGGCACGTGACACTCAGCTTCACCCTAAGGTGCCGCAGAGGACATTACAGTTGGGGAATATTATTTTAAAGTGTGTTACATTGTTTTTCCTACTGCTTTTATTAACAATTCAAAGATGTGTTTGATTAAATAAAATTAACCTATAAGCAGGAGGCTGAGTCAGCAGGTAGCTGACAGGAAGTGGTAAGGAGGAACTACATGTAGCAAGGGTTTTTTAAGTGGGGGCTGAGAGAAGGATGCTGGGTTTTTTGGAAGACGCCAGTGAAGGGAAGTTAGCTATTTGCTGTTCAGCTTCTCTGGGTGAGAAGAATTCTCACTAAACCATTGAATTGTGAGTTCTTTAGATTATATAAAATTTCTGTTCATAGCATTGAAAGAGTCGGTGCCTGAGGGAACAGAATCCCCTCAGGCTGCAGCCCTTGAGGCTGAACTGTTGCTGGTAGCAGCAGAATTGTAATCTCTAACCAGAATAGCTATTGCTTAAGGGGCAGTCACAATAGATAATAGAAAATAGATAACAACACATTACAGTTAATATTTCTTATCCACTCCTCTTTAAGGCCCCTGTCTCAAAGCTAAGGACATAGAGTGGGGGTATGGGAGCTTATCAAATGGCTTTCCTTCTTGTCTTCCAACTGGGCCTAGTTTAGACTCGCTATGTCTGACTTACCTGTGCCTCTGTGTCTGTAGCCTTTATACATTCCTCTATAGTAGCTACTTGGTGGACAGACTACCTTGGTTGGAACCCAGCCTCCCAACTTCCAAGATTTGACTCTCCAAGTAAGTTATGTCAACTCTTTGTTTCATTGTCCTTAACTATGAAATGGGAATGGTTTTAATAATGCTCTGTTAGGGTCGGCGTCCAAAACAGAGAGCTTCACTCCGATATCGGGTCACAAAAGAAGCTTTATTTAGCATAAGCTCGTGGGCCACCAGCGCAAGAAGTAACTGGTGACCCCGAGTCTAAGGCTCGCAGGCCTTTTATGAGGCGGTTCTATCAGGGCAGGGGAGCGGGGGTCATCCAGAGTGCAGACATCTGGAGGCCAGATGTCTCCGCGGTCTTTCTCAGAGTCTGGGTGGGTAAACGAATTCCAAGCTTATCTAGCAAGGGGTTATTTTGCAAGCATTCTTCTCAAGCAAATTATCTTGCAAGCACAACCGCAGGCGGTTATCCTGCAAGCATCCTGTTAGCACAGCATGATGGGCTAACTTTCTGGTATGGGGCGTGGGGGCAGAGTGCAGTATTTTCCACTGAATCTACAATTAGCAGAGCTAGTGGGGGGCCTTTGTTTCCCTTACAATGGCCTTTCAGCTCACCTCACTGACCAGGTATATAAACTAGCTGATTTAATATGGGGAAAGCATTGATGAGATAGATAGACCAACCAGCCAGTCAGTAAAGTGCCTGCTTTGCAAGCATGAAGACCTAATTTAGATCCCAGCACCCACAGAAACCCAGGAATGGTAGGTAGCATCTACAAATCTAGGCTAAGGAGGTAAAGAAATGGTGAGTTCCAGGCTCAGTGAATCTGTCTCCAAAAAATTAAAGAACAATAGAAGACTATATCCAAAATTCTGCCCTCCTCATACCCTGGAATACACACACACACACACTATGAAGACATGCACTCATATACACATACAAACACAGGGGGTAGGGCTGATCAACTAAAAGTATTAAATAAATGTGAATAATGATGGTGGTGGTGATGAGGAGAAGGTAGGGAGGAGAAAGAGCAGGAGGTGGAGGAGGAGTGTCTGGTTGATTCTTGAGCATTCATTATCCTTGCTTCCCTGAAAACAGGACTAGTGTCTCATTCATGAATGAAGGACTTCATCAGTCTTGATAAATAGATCATCACATCTGGAACAACTTGCCAAAAAAAGATACAAAGTGAGTATTTGCTAAATCCTTGTTCTAAATGAGTTCATGAGGCTTCATAGATGATTCTGTGGTTAAGAGTACTTACTGCTCTTTTAGAGGACCCAAATTGGGTTCCTAGCACTCATGAGGGGCAGCTCTGACCTTCCTGGAGCTCTTATAGCCTCTTCACATGTACATATGCTCACATATGCACACACACAACACACACACACACACATACACACACACTCACACAATTAAAAATAAATCTTTTTAAATTTTTAAAGAGTTCATAAATCCATATTTTTCTCAATACTCAGCACTAAATACATGTCCAATCAGTGTTAATCAATATAATAAATTCATAAATGAACACCAGCCAGAGAGTGTGCTAAGCCCATAGATCCACCTTTGTCTACCACATTTATCCTGGTCACTTCCTATCAGGAAGGACACAGATCCTTAGCTCCTAGAAAGGTGTTCAAAAGTAACAATAGGCCCCATTTGTGGAGATTTCCAATGAGCCAGTCATTAAGGGCACCCTCAACTTTAATAAGCACCTTTGGGCCTTGCTAGATTCCCTGTGAGAGAAGCCAAAGCTAATTTGGCAGTCTTTTGCCTTCTGATACACTTTCAATAGGAATGAAAGCAACTTTGATTTCCCCTTGGGCCTATAAATAATTCAGTCCCATTTGTGTGTCACCAGATCTCTTTTAGCAGAAACCATACAAAGGTCAGGGCCAAATAAATGTCTCTTCAATGTTTGTGCATAATGTCAAAGTGTATTTTTAGGGCAAATAGTTCAGAGAAAAGCCCAAGAGAAATGTGTTCAAATGCAGATATTCTGGGCAGAGTAGGGTGGGTTTTCTGCACAGCTCTCAGCGACAGACAGGTCTTGCCTGCATTGGTAACCTGAAAGGGGTCTGATGACAACTGTTCCCAAATGGCATGGTGCCACTTAAGCTTTTTCCCAAACTCTGAAGTGGCACTGAGAGTGTTTTACCCCCAACTTCCTTAAGCTTTCAGAATATAGTGGTACTTAACAAAAGAAACCAGCTCTCCCTGTTTATGAATGAGGTGAGGAGAAATAGCAATGGACAAGACCAAGGCATACATCTCTTGGCTGTCTCTCTGGTTGTGTGATCTTGGGCAAAGTACCATGCCTGCATTTCTCCATCACTAAAATGGAAGTAGCTACAAACTCTCTGGCTTAGTTAGGTTTCTGTTGCTGTGATGAAATATGTGACCAAAAAGCAAGTTGAGGAGGAAAGGATTTATTTAGATTACACTTTGAAATCACTATTCATTACTGAAAGAAGTCAGGACAAGAACTCAAGTAGTGTAGGATCCTGGAGGCAGGAGCTGCTGCTTATGGAGGGGTACTGCTTATTGGCTTGCTCCCCATGGCTTGTTCAGCCTACTTTCTTACAGAACCCAGGACCACCAGCCCAGGGGTGGCACCACCTACAATGGGCTGGGCCCTCCCCATCAATCACTAATTAATAAATGACCTACAGACCTTTGTACAGCCCAATCTTATTGTGGGCAGATTCCTCCTTTCAGATCACTTTACCTAGTGTCAATTGACATAAAACTATTCAACACATCCTCTGACTTAGGGTTTTTTGCAGATTTCAGTGTGAAATGTCCCCTAAAGACTCATCTGTTTGAATGTTTGGTCCCTGGGTGATGCTGATGTGTTGGGAGTTGTGGAACCTTAAGAAGGTGGAGCCTCACTGGAGGGAGTGGGTCCCTGGGGCCAGGCTTTAAGGTTTTATAGCACAGTCTCACTTTTTATTTATTCTTTGTTTCTTGACTGCAGACACAATGTGACCAACTGCTCCGAGAGCCTTCCTAGGCAGTCCAGATGGGGCAAAGGCACAAAGCCTGCCCTAGGCTCCATTCAGGCTTCTTTCTGCTTCCTAACCGAGCTGTATCCAATCTAAGGTCCTGTCACCACACTCACCTTCAAGAAAGTGAGCTCAAATAAATGCTCTTTCTCAGTGGACTCTGTCAGGTGGTTGTCCCTGTCAAGAAAGGAACTGCTACAGAGTTACTGTGAGGATTGCAGCAGTGGGGCTAGACAAAGCTTAACATTCTTGGCATGAAGTAAGAGCTCATTAAAATTGTGCATTCCTTTACATGCTTTAGGAAGCTTTTTCCAATGGCTCTTTCTCCAAATTTGCAAACTAGTTTTGTTCTGTCTGGAATGTTGATGGCATTCATTCTTGTTTTCCAATCTGTGGCTCTGCATATCTTCTTGCTCAGATCCTCAGTCCCTGCCTTGCCCTTTCTTAGCAAAGCATAGAATTTGGAGATAGAAGAGAGAAAGAAAACTGTGTTCTTTCCCCTTCTGATTCTAACTCCTCAAATCTACTGTCCAGCCAAGCAAGGCTCCACCAGGCTGCTCGCCTTCAGGTAACAGAACCCCACTCTTAGAGCATTGAAAGCAAGCATGCATTTTCTAAATGGAAACACCGAAACTCAGAAAGGATGTGACCTTCTCAGGAAAACCCTGCGGCAGGGTTTCCTGCCCTGGTGTCTACAGATGCCCACAATATCCTGGGTAGACTTTAAGGAGTCCATGAACTTTAATAGGAAACATTAGAGGAAGATTTTCCATAATCTTTAGCTGAATGTCTTCATTTTTTTTCAGTTCACTGCAGGCAACACAACACCATGGTATTTACCTTCTTGTGAGTTTGTCAGTGAGGGAAACCCTGATAGTCTTCCATGAATCAAAGTTGTTGTAGTGTAGAAAATAAAGTTCTCAATTACCACACATTGACAGCTCTAAACCTAGCTATTCAACCCATACTCTTAAAGAATGTGCATTACCCTACCACATCAGGTTTGTCCATGCTACAACTACAGTCTCCACCTTCCTCTCTACTACAAGCCAATGAGGATAAAAATGAGGAAAGAGAAGAGGAGAGAAGGGAGGAGTGGGAAGAAGAGGGAGAAGATAGGAGTTTTTAAACCACCACCCTGATCTTTCATCTGTCCTGATCATTTAGTTCACAACAATTCTCTCTACCGGGTATGGAGAGCAAATATTAGAAGCCAAGGGCTTGTTCAAAGCCACAAAGAAGTCTAGCCCTCAAGATCAGCCTATTGAACACTGAACCACTGTTTCATATTTCCCCTTGGTCCCTTGTACCTAAAAGCACTCCATCTCTGCCAATAAACAATCAGCTTCCCAAAACAAAATTACTCTTATACTGCTTTGTCTTTAATTTACCTAGAACATTTAATGCTGTGTAATTCCTTTTCTTTCACACTTAACAGTTTTATGGAAAAAGTTTAATGTCAAGAAGATTGAGTCTTGGACACAAGAGCTCCAATGCCTGTTAGGGATGTATAAGTTAGGATAGGCCAGGTGTTGCTGCAGTAACAAATGACCCCCATAGCTCAGTGACTGAACAGTAACCAAGCACTGTCTCTCGCTCCTGCTTCACATCCATTGATGGCTGCACTCCACAACTCTTCTCCTTGGAAAATATGCAATCTGAAACAGTATTTTATCAGAGGAACAAGATAATGTGATTTTAAATATTCTGCTTGGAAGTGACCCAGATCTCTTCTGCTCATGTTGCATTAGCTAAGGCAAGTTAAAAACATGACATCATTAGAGAACAGAAGCATTCCTGTCCTCTAAGGAGGGAGAATGAATATTCCAGCCAATAACTCAGCAAGCACAGGGGGAGAAAACCCATCAAAAGGTAATACCATTAACTGAAACTGAAATGTCTCCAGGTTCAACCTCTGATGTGTCAGTCACATGCTATAAAGACTGACCTTTGCTTTTTCTAATTTGTACTCATCAGCGTCTTAGCCATTATTATAACAAATTATCTTTGTAAATTATTGAAAGGTGATGCTTCAAAAAGTGTGCTGTTCTCTTCTTCCTGTAGTTTTGGAAGCTCCTCCAGGATTCTGGAACTTCAGGGTCACACACACCTTCTGTTTCTCTAACACAGCCCAGCCAGGGTACAGGGTGGATGCTGAGCTGACACAGCCACTCACTTGGCCTCTGCTATTCAGTAAAGGTTGTGAGCTCCAGCAGCACAAGGACCCCTACTGAAGCCTGCAAACACTCTTGATAAACCCAGCTCCCTCGGGAAGGGTCTGCTCTGGGCTAATCTTTGTTCCCTGGGCATTTACAGCCCACGTGAAGAGAGACCATCAGTGTAGCAAGATGGATTAGCACAGGGGCTAAGGAGCTATGCCACCAAAATGGTTTTCTTCTTTCCTCTTGATTAATGAGCAGGAGGCCAGGCTGAGCTTTTATCTCAGCTGGATCAAGCTGGACAAATGTTAATGATGTCATCAGTTGATGGATTTTCTCCCACCTCCACTCACTGAGCCGTGCCAGATCTATCAAGCCTGGGACAAGGTGGGAGAAGAATGAGGGGCTGGAGGCTGCAAGAGAAATGCCCTTATAATCAACTTGCTGAATGACACCAGACATTGGGTGATGGGAGAAAGCAGAAAGAGACTATTGAAAAGCAGTGCCCATTAGCCAGACCCCACCCAAGAAGTAAGACCTCAGCCAGACCCTGCCCAAGGGGTGGGGCATCAGTCAGACCCCACCCAAGAGGTAGAACTGGGAGTATGGATGTGATCGGGCACATGAGTGTGTCAGGCTCCTACTTTAGTTTTATTTTACTAATTTCCCTGCTATTTTATTACAAAACACTTAGAGAGGCATACCAGTTCATTAGCAGTTTACTAAGCTTGATGAATCACAATCCATCCATCCTTCCGCCTATCAATCCATCATATCTTTAGTTCACTTCAAAGTAAACTATGGACCTTAGTATACTTCCTCCTAAGTATTCCAACATGACTTTCACAAACTAAACCTCAATATTTGCTTGTAGATTTTTATATTGGATGTCCAAGTCTTTATGTTCCCATTGTTTAAATTATATTGGTAAACTGTCATATGCTGTTTGCACTTGTTGAGCACAGACTTGGAGAGCCAAGAGGACTCTCTTATCTTGGACTTAGGCATCATTACCCAATTGTCTTCTGTGATGGTATTGTGTTCCCCAAAATATTGTACACCCTAATAAACTTATCTGGGGTCAGAGACAGAACAGCCACAATATTAAACATAGAAGGATAGGCAGTGGTAGCACAAACCTTTAATCCTAGCATTCCAGAGGCAGAAATGCACCTGTTCAAGGATACAGCCAAGCATGGTGACTCACACCTTTAATCCCAGGGAGTGATGGCAGAAAGAGAAAAATATATAAGAGGTGAAGACCAGAAACTAGCAGCATTTGGCTGGTTAAGCTTTTAGGCTTTGGAGCAACAGTTCAGCTGAGATTCATTCTGGATGAGGACCCAAAGGCTTCCAGTCTGAGGAAATAGGATCAGCTGAGGAACTGGCAAGGTGAGGTAGCTGTGGCTTGTTCTGCTTCTCTGATCTTCCAGCATTCACCCCAATACCTGGCTCAGGTTTGATTTTATTAACAAGTACCTTTAAGATTCATGCTACAGTCTTCCAAGGCTCTCTGTCCTGGGGCAGGCCACCTGGCCACCCTGCCCTGTAACAGGAAGGGACGGGAACAAACAGCTGATGGTATTAAAAAAGTATGCCCTTGAGAACAGGTAGGAGATAAGCCATTCCTACAGGGGTTACTATTGTTTATCCCATGGCATAAAAGTGCCTGGTAGGAACAAGAAGCCAGACACTCACCCATGAGAGGACTAAGGATGTTCAGCTCTGCCTAGAGATCTCAGTCAGAAGCCCCAGCATGGCTGTTTTGGGGGCTTCTCTGGCATTCTTGCTGGATGCTGGGGGCACCCACCCGGATTGGTGTTGGCACCATCTGCTGCTCACAACTTGTCATTTGACCTCGCTTGCTCTCTTGCTTAGCCTACCCCAGTCATTCCTGCAGGATATTGTAAACACCTGATTTGATGGTGTTACCTGTGTGTTGCTTGCTACTTGTTTTATTTTGGGTTTCTGTAAGCTTAATAAACTCATTCAAAACTGAAAGTATGGCTCTGATAGATCATTTCTCTGGACAAGGCAGGTGAAGTATGTTAATAACATTGATCTAAAGACTACGTCCTAGCCCCAGTTTCAGTATATACCTTTTAAAATTTTTCATTATATATGTTCATTGGACATGATGTTGTATGACACAAGGACATTTTCATACAATCACATATATGTCGAAAACATGCTCTCATAACTGCCTTCTCTCTTTTTTCTCACCCCTCCCATTAGTAACCTTTCTTTCCATAGAGGGTTTCCATTCTTTCATATCACACACTAATTCACAATTTATGTATCCATATAAAATATAGCATCCACATATGAAAGAAAATAGACAATTTTTGCTCTATATGATTGTCTCCAAATGCATATGCTTTCCTAAAAATGGTATAAACCTCATTCTTTGTGGCTGAAAAAAATACCATTGTATGTATAGAACATATTTTCTTCACTAATTACTGTTGTTGAATGCATCAATTGTCTCCATAACTTAGCTATTGTGAATAATTCTGTATAAAACATTTATATAAAAATATATCTATGGGAGTTTTACAGACTTTTGTATGCAAGTTAAATAGATTGAAATATATCTTATGTATACATTCATAGAGTTTTGACAAATGTGCTAACTTTCTGTTACTGTAACAAAATACTTGAGATAATCAACTTATAAAGAAGAAGGAATTGTTTGGCCTCATGGTTCTGAAGTTATCACTTCAAGGTTGTTTGACCCCATTAGGTTGGACCTAGAGAGACGCTGCACCTCATGGCAGGGAGCACATGAGAGAACAGTGCTGTTGGCATCATGGCAGCCAGAAAGAGTAAGAGGATGAAGTGAAATTCCCCATCTCCTTTAAAGGCACACCCTGATGACCTAAAGTCTTCAATCAGGCCTCATCTCTGAGAGGACCCATGACTCCTATAGTGCCATGGGCTTCAGACCATGACTGTAACATACATTCCAGACCCAGACTGTGTCAGTGTGCATCAGTGTTGCAGAACGCCTTCTTCTGTTCGCGAAAGCCATGGCCATCTCAGTCAGAGCAACTTTGGCCATCCACAACAGAGTCCTGAGATCTAGCCCATTTCCTCACAGGAGGTTGCAGGGAGGCTCATCAGGCCATCCCCAAAGATCTTGGCCTTGTGCTCTCAGCAGGTGATAGAGCATACTGTGGATAGAAGCTTCACTAAGCTGGGTAGTCCCTATATATCAGAGTTATTGAAATGTTATTACCCATGATGGGTGATTCTGGAAATCTAGCTGCACTGGAGTTGCCTGCTCTCTTTTAAGTAGCCCCTCCCTTATGCTCTTAAAGTAAGTCCAATAAATTCATTGGTTCACTGTAGGCAGACTTTTCTGTCCCACCAGTCAATTCCCAAATAACCACACAGAGACTTCTTATTAATTATAAATACTCAGCCAATAGCTCAGGCTTGCTACTAGCTTACTCTTACATTTTAACTTAACCCATATTTCTTATCTACCCTCTGCCATGCGGCAGTACCTTCCTTCAGCACAGCACAATCATCTTGCTTCTCTCCTCATCTCCTCAAGACTCCTGTGACTCCACCCTTCTTCCCAGCCTCCTAGCTCTCCTGCCAAGCTACATGCCAGTCAGCTCTTTATTAACCAATGAGAGTAATACATATTTAAAGTATGTAAAGATTGTTCCACAGCAGTCAACAAATTGGACTTAGATAGGATCATCATTTTGGAGTGTTGTTGGCATTGTATCTTGGGTGAGCAGTGATGTGTTTGCATCTTCTCAGGTAAGAATCATGTGACAATCTATATAATTCAAACCACTGTCAAGTTATAGAAATAACTACTCTCTGGGAATAGCTCCCCCCCCCCAGTTGACCTCTGCCCTTGTACGTCCATTTTTTCATATTCTAGAATTTCAAACAAGTGAACATATTCTGTGTGCCTGGCTTTGCTCAGCATGCTGCTTCTGATTGCATTTGTGATCTGTGGTCTATCAGTAACCTATTTCTCTCACTGCTGAGTCAAATTCATTTAATATGAAACTGTTTGCTTAATGCACTATCTACAAGGGGAACTTTTAGAATTAAATATTGAGTTTTAAAGAACACACATTGATAGCTTTTATAATTTGTGGGCATAGAAACATTTGAATATACCACATAAAAACCCACAGGTCTTGTTTCCATGAAAAAAAAATCTGAAAATTTGGCAATGCTGATTTCAAATCTAGGGTCCCTATTCACTATGTGATGCAGGGTCTTGGGCATAAGACAACCAATGAAATCACACTCATGTTAGAGGTCAGGGAGATGTTTTAGTGGGTGGAATGCTCACTGTGGAAATAGAAGGACCTGTGTTTGATCCCCAGGACCCATGTTTAAAAAAAAAAAAAAAAAGCTGGGCATGGTGGCATGTATCTGTGACCACATGGCTAGTTGTGTTCCACAGAAATAATGGGTGAGGGACAGATGCCAACTGTCATATGAAATGCACTCTCATCTGCAATGACCCTCCCTCACCAACTCCTGTTACAGCCCATCTGGACATCTTCATTCACCTGGTTCCTGGTCTGCCCCTAAAGACGTGTGATTTCCTGACTCCTTTAGGGAAATTTGTCTGATCTTTAGAATCTTGAGCTTTTTTGCACTCCTCCAAGTCCCCTGAAACGTCAAGAGAGCACCAGTCACTAAATAAGGAAGGTGTGTGTGTGTGTGTGTGTGTGTGTGTGTGTGTGTGTGTATGTGTGTGTGTGTGTGTATGTATGTGTGTATGAGTGTATGTGTCTGTGAGTGTGCATGAGTGTGTGTGTGTGAATGTGTGTGTATGTGTGTGAGAGTATGTGTGTGAGTGTATGTGTGAGTGTGTATGTAACTGTATATGTGAGTGTGTCTTTGTGTGTGTTTGTGTGTTGCATGTGTGTTCACAATTCTGATGTCTTTATCACTTTGCTATATTATTTTTTGAGACAATGTCTCTCACTGAGCCTGAAGTCTGCCATTTTGGCTAGGCTGGCCAGTGAGTCCACAGCATTCACCTGTCCCCAAACCCCAGTAGTTGGGTCTCATACACACATTCCATCGTGCCCAGCATTATTTTACATGGGTGCTGGGAATTAAACCCAGGTCCTCCTGTTAGCACAGTGAGCATTCTACCCATTGAGCCATCTCCCTGACCTCTGACATGAGTGTGACGTCAGTGATTGTCTTGTGCCCAAGATCCTGCATCAAGAGTGAATAGGGAGCCCAGGTTTGGAATTGGTTTTCCCTAAGTCCAAATCCTGTCTCCACTTCCTATCTACTTCACTTCCCTTTTATGCAATCTGGGAATAAAAATGCTAATTTATCAGTTGCTGTAAGGATCAATGAAATAACCTATTTAAACTGCCTACTGCCACAGGGATAGTAGTTAATAATCACAGATATTATCATTATCGTCATCATCTGTCTCTCTCCGAGACAGGAGGTCAATTCATTTTTCATTCTGACTCTCCAGCGCAGCAATTTGAAACCTCCCAAATCCTGAGGGAGAATCTGATTGTGCCTAATAGAAGGGAGGAAGTCCCTGACCCCTGTGCCCCTCTTTCCAATTAGTTTCCAGCTCAGGCCTAAATTTACTCCTGAATAGGAGCCATCACTGAACAGAGACTGTCTTCCTTCTGCTTGGGAGAGCTTGTGAGGAAAAGCATTGAAGAGATCTGAAAACCAAACAAAGATGTCAAAGGGCAGAGAATGATCAGATAGATACCAGCGATGGGAACAGGCCCACATACACCCATGATGTTAGCCCGTAATGACATTTTGTTCACATCCATGGGGGAAAGACAGATTATTCCATGAAGGATAACAAGAGGGAAGCCATCTGGAGAGATGCACCAAATCCTCATCTCACACCTTTCAGTAAAACAGGTGGATCAAAGATTTAAACATAAAATAATGGAACCATTAAAATACTAAAAGAAAGGGTGGAGATGATTTTTATGAAATCACAATCCACACATAACATGTATTTAAACAAATAATCAATTTCTGGCTTTGAAACATGGAGTTTTCAGATTTTGATTTTATTTTTTGTTTATGTGTACATGTGTGTCTGTAGGAGTGTATATGCATATGTGTACAGATACCCCTGGGGGCCAGAAGAGGGCATCAGATCCTGGAAGCTGTAGTTGACTGTGATTTCCAGACTCTCTGTGTAGTTGCCAAGGACCTGTGGTCCTCTGCAAGAGCAACACATGCTCTTAGAGGGCCATTTCTCTAATCTCAAGCACAAGTTTTCAAAAGATACTTAGAAACTGGGTGAGCCTGGAGAAATGGTCATTTCCTAAAGGTAAGTCAGTAAAACAACCAAGAGCACTGTGAGGCTGTGGCTCAGTGGTGGCACTCACCCACCAGTACAAGATTCCTGGTTCAAAAAAAGGGGAAAGACCAACAACTTAATGGAAAAGTAAACCAAGTTTCTTTCAGCTAGAAGGGGAAAAAAAGATAGCTGGCTTTTAAACACACAAAAATATGCTCACCCACACTAATTATCAAATAAACACAAATCAAAACTATAGAGGCATATTTTTAACTTCTAACTGGCAAAAATCAACATGTTTGATAACAAATTATGTCGTGAAGATTGTGGGGAAACAGTCACTCTCCTAATTGCTTGTGAGATGATAAATGGATAAACATCTCTGAAAAGCCATTTGGCACAAACTTTTAAAGTTAAAAATGTACATATCACGTGACCCAGACATTCCACAGGAAAAAATTATCTTCCAATCACACTTGAACTTGTGTGAAATGCTGTAATTATAAGGATTATTTGCAACACTGCCTATACTACTGAAAAGGAAGGCTTTACCTACAAACTAAAATGGATGATGATAGAACAGTGTAGTGGGATACCCCTCTTTGTAGCAGAATAGAATAGTCTCTAAGATCTAGCACTGGCATTGGCACTGGAAGAGGATGGGCAGGGAGGATACAGAGTGGGAAACACTGTGACCTTCCACTGAGAAGAGAAACACAGGGCGGAGCTCACAGCATAAGTGTCATTACTTCTCTGCTGCTCTCATAAGACACTCTGAGCAGAGCAACCTAAGTGGGAAAGGGTGTATTGGGACCCAAAGCACCAAGTGACAGTCTATTATGAAGGAGAGGTCACAGAGGCAGGAGCACAGGGGACCTGGGTGCCTTGCATCTGTGGGCAAAAAACAGAGAAGGATGCACACCTGCCATTGCTCAGCCACTTTCTCCATTTTACATAGTCCCAGGTCCCCTGACCAGGGAACAGCCTCACCCATAAGAAAAGTGAGTGTTTCCACATCAGTTCACTAGTCAAGGTCATCCCTCCTAACCCTCACAGATGCGCCCAGAGGCCTGCCTGTATCCCAGGTGACTATAGATCCTAGTTGACAGTTAACACCAACTGCCACAGTAAGTCACAGACTCCATCTAGAACACCAAAGAAACCAGCATCAACAGTTGACTCAGAAGAATGAACAAGCTCCAGATTGGACAAACCACACAACCATGGCAACTGCTTCTCAAACCACAAACCTGGTTTCTCATCTGTCACACCTCCCCCAATCCAAAGGGTCATGGCTCCTCTGTCATACCTTGTTGTAGTATAGGGAGGCTATACAGACACCAGATCTTACAGCATATGACCTAGTTAAAAAAGTTACTTCAGATGTCTAAAATTTCCATCTCTAGATCATTTAAATTTGGATGAGTGTTTTGGCAGACTGTACAGAGGACAGGAGCACCATGAAAACAGTACAAATAGAATCCTTGTTAACCCAGGAATTCTAGAAAATGCCCAAAGTTCTTTATTGTTGGCTGATCTTGTTACACTGGAAAAGGAAAGTTCTGGCTCAGTGGATAAAGCATTTGCTACACAAGTATAGAATTTGGATCACCAGACCCATGTGAAGCTGGGCACAGTAGCACACATCCATAGTCAGTGCTCTTATGACAATGGGGGGAGGCACAGACAAAAAAAAAACCAATGCTTTATGGGTCAGCTAGCCTGGCATACACAATGGCAATGAGACCCTGTCTCAGAAAAAGTGGACAGTGAGGATGACACCCAAGGAATCCTCCATATGTGTGCAATGGGGAGGCTAAGTAGCACCACACTAGATTCCCTAGAGGAATCTATGACAGCACAAACAAGCTGTGGGAGGGAATGGATAAAACAATTCAAGACTTGTCGGGCGGTGGTGGCACATGCCTTTAATCCCAGCACTTGGGAAGCAGAGGCAGGAACACCTCTGAGTTTGAGGCCAGCCTGGTCTACAGAGTGAGTTCCAGGACAGCCAAGGATACACAGAGAAACCCTGTATCAAAAAATCAGAAGAAAAAAAAAAAGGATAGGAAGAGACAGGAGCTAAGTTCTTTTTAGCTGAGGAGTTGGTGAGGTGAGAGGTGGCTGTGGCTTGTTCCTTTGTTTCTCTAATCTTTCAACAAGCTTTATTTGTTAGAGCATATACAAAATATCACCACAAACGTACTAAGTAACATAAAAGCTAGAAGGGTCTACACAGACGTTCTACAAAGTCTAAGAGACCACAAATGCCAGCTCAGATTACTATACTCAGCAAAACTGTCAATCACAATAGATGGAGGAAAAAAGACATTAAATGATAAAACACAACTTAAGTACTACATATCTACAAATCCAACCCCACAGAAAGCATTAGAAGGAAACTTCAGTCTGAAGTTTCCACAACACCGCAAAAACAAAAGGAATAAATAATCCCAAACAAGCAAATTAAAAGAAGGGGGAACACACCATAACAACAAAATAACAGGTATTAGTAAATACTGCTCATTGATAACTCTTGACACTGATGGTCTCAGTTCTCCAGTAAAAAGACACAAACTAACAATGGATGTGGAAACTTAACCCATCCTTCTGCAGCATCCAAGAAAACACCTCAACATTAAGAACAGAAATTACTTCAGGGTGAAAGAATGGGAAAAGATATTACAAGGAAATGGACCTGAGAACCAGGCTGGTATAAATATTTTAATATCTGACAAAATAACATCTAACCAAAACTGATCAGAAGAGATAGAGAAGGACACTACATACTCATCAAGGAAAACTCCATCAAGAAGACATTGCAATTCTTAACATCTATGCACCAAACACAAGAGCACCCAAGTTCATAAAAGAGACACAACTACAGCTTAAATCACATAGTGACTCTCACACACCGACAGTGGGAGACTTGAATGCATAGCTCTCACTAATGGGGCATCCAGACAAAATTAAATAGAGAAGTGATGGGGCTAATTAATATTAGAAATCAAATGGGCCAAATAGGTATTTATAGAGAATTTCACCCAAACACAAAAGAATATACCTTCTTCTCAGAACTTTATGGAACTTTCTCCAAAATTAGCCATATTCTCAGACACAAAGCAAGTATCAGTAGATATAAGAAAATTGAAATAACTCCCTGCATTTTATCTGACCACTAAGGATCAAAGCTGGATTTCAACAACACCAGAGAGCTTCCAAATACATGGAAACGGAACAATAACTACTGAATTTAAAAAAAAAAATGGGTCAAGACAGAAATAAAAGAAATTAAAGGCTTTCTAGAATCGAATGAAAGTGAACACAAACATCTGGGACACCACAAAGGCCATTCTAACAGGCAAGTTCACGCACTAAGTTCCTACATAAAAATGTGGGTGAGATCTCATACTAGTAACTTAACAGCACACATGAAAGCTCTAAAACAAAAAGAAGAAACTACACCCAAAAGGAGGAAACAGCAAGGAATAATCAAACACAGGACTGAAATAAAAAAAAATAGCAACAAAAAAATCAATGAAAGAGTTGTTTCTTTGAGAAAGTCAGTAAGACTGACAAACACTTATTCAAATTAGCTTAAAGGCAGAGGGAAGATCCAAATCAATAAAATTAGAGATCAAAATTAAACATAACAATAGAAACCTGATAAAATCCTGAGAATAATAAGGATATGTTTTAATAAACTGTACTTCCACCAAATTGAAAAACCTAAGAGAAGTGGATAGTTTTCTTTCTTTTTTCTTTTCTCTTTTTTTTTTCTTTTTTTCTTTTTGTTTTTTCGGCAAAGCGTTTCTCTGTGTAGCTTTTTGTACCTGTCCTAGATCTTGCTCTGTGGAGCAGGCTGGCCTTGAATTCACAGAGATCTGCCTCCCAAGTGCTGAGATTAAAGACGTGTGCCACCACTGCTTGGCCAGATAATTTCCTTGATACATACCACCTACCAAAGTAAATTAAGATTAGATAAGCAATTTAAACAGACCTGTGACCCCTAGTGAAATACAAGCAATAATTAAAAGTTCCCCAACCGAAAAAAAAAGCCCATGTCCAGATGGTTTAGCACAGAATTCTTGCAGACTTTCACAGAAGAGTTAATGACAATACTTCTCAAATTATTTCACAAAAGAGAAACAGAAGGATCATTGTCCGATCATTTTAGGAGGTCTCAGTTATCTTGATACCTAAACTACATAAAGAAAGAAAGTTACAGATCAATTTCCCTTATGAACATAGATGCAAAAATTCTCAATAAAATACTTGAAAATTGAATCCAAGAACACATCAAAAAGATCATCTGCCAAGTCAGGTGGTGGTGGCTCACACCTTTAATCCCAGTACTAAGAACGCAGGGGCAAATGAATCTCTGTGTTAGAGGCCAACTTGGTCTACAGAGTGAGTTCCAGGACATCTAGGGCTACACAGAGAAACCCTGCATCCAAAAAAAAAAAAAAAAAAAAAAAAAAAAAAAAAAAAAATTCATGAAGTAGGCTTCATCCGAGAGATTCAGAGATGATTCAACATATGTAAACCAATAAACATAATACACCATATAAACAAACTAAAATATAAAAACCACACGATCACCTCATTAGATGCAGAAAAGGCCTTTGACAAAATCCAACACCCCTTCATGATAAAAGCCCTGAAAGATTAGGGATACAGGGAACATACCTCAACATAATAAAGGCAATTTACAGCAAGCCCAAAGTGAATATTAACTTAAAGGCAGAGAAATTCAAGGCAGCCCCACTAAAGTCAAGAACAAGACAAGGCTGTCCACTCTCTCCATACTAGTCAAGATAGCTCTTGAAGTCTTAGCTACAGCAAAAAGACAACTAAAGAAGATCAAGGGGTTACCAGTTAGAAAGGAAGAAGTCAAAGTATCTTTGTTTGCAGATGATATGATAGTATACATAAATGACCCTGAAAATTTCACCAGGAAACTCCTACAGTTGATAAACACTTTCAGTAAAGTAGCAGAATATAAAATTAACTGGAAAAATCAGTATCCCTCCTATATACAAACAACAAATGGACTGAGAAAGGAATCATGGAAAACAACACCTTTCACAATAGCCTCAGAAATATAAAATAGCTTGGGGTAACTCTAACCAAGCAAGTGAAAGACTTGTATGATAAAAACTTCAAGTCATTGAAGAAAATATCATAAGATGGAAATATCTCCCATGCTTGTGGAGCAGTAGGATAATATAGTAAAAATAGTCATCCTATCAAAAGCAATTTACAGATTCAACTCAATCTCCATAAAAATTCCAACACAATTATTCACAGACCTCAAAAAGACAATTTTCAGCTTCATATGGGGAAAAAAAAAGCAGGATAGCTAAAACTATCCTGAATAATAAAAGAACTGCAGGAGGTATCACCATCCCTAGCCTTAAATTATACTACAGAGGTATAGTAATAAAAAAGGTATGGTATTGGCCCAAAAACAGACATGTTGCTCAATGGAATAGAATTGAAGACCCAGACATAAATCCACACAAATATGAACACCTGAGGTTTTATTTATAAAGAAGCCGGAAATGCACACTGGAAAAAAGACATCTTCAACAAAAAGTGCTGGTCAAACTGGATGTCTGCATGTAGAAGAATTCAAATAGATACATACTTACTACCCTGCATAAAACTGAAGGCCAAATGCATCTAAGACCTCAACCTAAATCCAGATACGCTGAACCTAATGGAAAAGAAAGTGAGGAACAGCTTTGACCTCACTGACACAGGAAAAGACTTTCTGAACAGAAGATAGATGGTACAGGCCCTAAGACCAACAATTAAGAAATGGACCTCTTGGAACCAAAAATCTTCTGCATGGCAAAGGACACCCTCATTTGGACAGAGCAGCAGCCTACAGAATGGGAAAAGACTTTACCAACTACACAACTGATAGAGAACTAATACCCCAAAATATATTGAGAACTCCAATATCGGGAAAACAAACAACCCAATTAAAAACAGGGAACAGACCTAAACAGAGAATTCTCAAAAGAGGAAACTCAAATGACTAAGAAACACTAAATAATATTCAACATCCTCAGTCATCACAGAAATGCAAATCAAAATTACTTTGCGATTTCATCTTACTACTGTCAGAGTAGCTAAGGTCAATAAAAACAAATGGCTCTTTATGCTGTAATAATGTGGAGTAAGGGGAGCACTCCTCCATTGCTGGTGGGACTGCAAACTTGTACAGCCACTATGGAAATCGATGTGGTAGTTCCTCAGAAAGCTGTAAATAGATCTACCTGAAGATACAGCTATACCATTATCAGGCATATACCCAAAGGATGCTTCATTCAACCGTGTTCTTTGCTGCTCTATTCATAATAGCCAGAAATTGGAAACAACCTAGATGTCCCTCAAGAGATGAATGGATAAAGAAGATGTGATACATTTACACAATGGAATATTATTCAGCCATTAAAAAAATGAAATCATGAAATTCAGAAGTACATGGATAGAACTAGAAAAAAATCATCCTGAGTGAGGTAACCCCAAAACAAATATGGTATATATTCATGTATATATGGCTATTAGCTGTTGAGCCAATAATATGCAAGCTATAATATGTAGAATCACAGAAGTTAAGTATAGAGTAAGGAACTAGAGGGGATAGATAGGCATCCCTAGGAAAAGGAAATAGAATAGAGTTGTAGATGAGGGGCAGGGACTGGGATGGAAGGGTCAAGTGGAAAAGGGTGAGAAAGGGGGGATGAGAGAGGGGAATGTGGGGACAGACAGTTAAGTTAAGGGACACTTGAGGGTAGTATGGAAACACAATACAGTAGAAGCTTCCTAAAATGTACATATATGTGAAGTTGATCTAAATGAAATCGACAAATAACAGGGAGGACAGAGCCCCAGATAGATAGATCTTGTCACCAAATCAAGCTTCTAGTATTGGGAATGGGTTACATCTAATTGAGCTGTTGGCCAAAGGCATCCCATAGGAACCCTCAAACAGCCCAGGCTGTTGCCAAGACTATAGGTTGCTCTCCACAAACTGACAGCAATGCCCCATTGCTGAAGACAGTGCCTACATAACTCATTGTCGTGAACACAGAGAAGTTGAGCTGATGTCTACATAGAGCCTTCACCCCTATTAGCACCTATTCTTGTTACTGGAAGACATTCTGTATGCTAGCAAAGGAAAAATTTAAACACTGACATGACTACACAAACCCTTCAGTCTACAATGGTGTCCTGCCTGCAAGACATGCTAGCACAATGTCAGCACAAAGCATGTAGGAGTAACCAACCAATAGCTGGCCCACAAGATGGAGTCCATACCTGACACTTGCTTAGATGACCAAAAACCTGAGACTAAATATCCCAGGGACCGAGTGTAAAATCAAATACTATTGTTCTGCTAAAGGAATGTAGCAATAAAATTACTTCTAATGATATTATGCTATACTCATAGATCAGTGCCTTGCTCAGCCGTCATCAGAGAAGCTTCCTCTGCAGCATATTGGAACAAATATGACCCACAGCAAGACAGTGTACAGAGAGTGAGAGACTTTGGAACACTCATCTCTAAATATGATGTCTCCATCAAATCCTTCCCCTGAGGAAGAGGAGGCAGAAAGAGTGTAAGAGCCAGAGGGGATGGATGACCAAGGCCTTCTAAACCCAACAGGATAGATGCATGAGGCCTGCATGGGTAGCACTAGATGGGGTCCTAGAGGTGAAACAGTAGACACATGCCCCCTTCCTAACCCAGAAGCTATCTCCAATTGACAACCACTTGCAAATGACAAATTAATTTCCCCCAAGGGAGTCACACTAAAGAAACTACTCTCACAGTTAAGTCCCACACCCACCAGTAGACAGCCAACAGAAAAGGAACTCAATGGCATTTTTGAAAGTTCCTTATCACATAATGTCACCTGAGGGCTTTTTCTTTTTCTTTCTGTTATATTTTTCTTAATTTTATCTTTTTTCCTTTTTATTTTTTATTTATATTTTTAAAAATTTTCCCCTCTTCTCACTTATCCAGAGGGCCTGATCTAGTAGCTTGATCTGTTTGGGAGGCACCCAATCTATGGGACCAGGACCTGTCCTTAGTGCATGAGCTAGCTGTTTGGAACCTTGGGCTTACACAGGGACACATGCTCAGCCTGGAAGGAGGGGACAGGACCTGCCTGTACTGAATCCACCAGGTTTAAATGAGTCCCCAGGGGTGTCTTGGTCCTGGAGGACATGGGAATGGAGGGGAGGGGCTGGGGGGAAGGTGGAGGGGAGGACAGGGGAACCCATGGCTGATGTATAAAATTAAAACTAATAATAGTAATAATAATAATAATAATAATAATAATAATAATTTCCCCCTCTTCTTTCACCCTACAGGTTCTTTGCATATACACTGCAGATTCAAGATTCAGTTTTGTACTTTTGTAGGGTTCCCGAGTGTACGAACAAGAGGGTCTCTCTGATCTATTTCTGTCTCTTGTCCCCTTTCTTGGGCAGCTTTCATTTTTCAGTCTGTCTGTCTGTTTTGTCCTATTCTGATGTGTTAATTTTTATTTTGTCTTACTGTATTTTATTATTATGCCTTGGAAGCCTGTTTGTTTTCTAATGAGACAGAAAGGAGGTGAATCCAGACATGAGGGGAGGTGGGGAAGAACTGGGAGGAGTAAACAGAGGGGTAACTGTAGTCAGGATATGTAGATGTTAAGTAAGAAACACAGAAACAATTGCAGAGTTAAAAGCCACGAGGTCAGAGCAAGAGCTGAAAACCTTACCCTTCACAGCTGCTCTGTCTTTCCTCTCCGCAAGAGTGCTACTTCTGTGTGTCTTTTCTTTTTATAGACTTTCTGTTCTGCTTTCTCATTGGTTGTAAGCCCAGCCACATGACCTCCTCATCACTGCCTGTCTGTACAGACTTCCAGGTCTTCTATGGTTGGTATTGAGATTAAAGGAGTGTGTTGCCATGCTGGCTGTATCCTTGAACACACAGAGATCCACCTAGCTCTGCCTCCCAAGTGTTGGGATTAAAGGCGTACACCACCACTGCCCAGCTTCTGCTATGGCTTGCTCTGACCCCAAGGCAACTTTATTAACATACAAATAAAATCACATTTCAATACAAATAAAATATCACTATAAGGATATATTATATATGTGAAAAACATCTATTTCCCATAAAATAAAAGATAAGGAAGAGGAGGGGGAGAGGAGGAGCCTTTCTTTTTTCTCTAATTTAACTTTTTATTGATTCTTTATGGAGTTCACATCATGCATCTTGATCCCATTCATCTCCCCATCCCTTCATATCCACCCTCTGCCCTTGCAACCTCCCCACCAAGATAAAACAAAATAATATTTTTTAAAAATCTCATCATGAAGCCATCGTGTGACACAGTGAGTCACACAGTACACCCTTTAGTCCATACATCTTTACCTGCAAGTGTTCATTGAATGAGTCATAGGTCTGGTTTGAGGCCTCTGGTTTCTGCTACACTGTGGACACTGGGCCCTCACTGGGACTCCTATTGGATTTCCTGTTGCTGTCCTGTGTCATGGAGATCCTAAAGTTTTGGATGTGCAGGTTCAGCCCCTTCATTTTCTCTGGCAGATCACAGATGGGGTGGACTCATAGCCATGGTTCTGGGCCTGGATGGTTGCTGAGTTAGTCAGCCAGCCAGCTTTCCTTCATCTTCATTACTAGGGTGAGCTCTCCAGCACCACCCAGCTAGCTCACCCTAGGCAGTAAGCAGCTAGGGCCAGCTCTTCTTCCCTCGTGCCCTCAGGGGAGGCTCACACATACCTACTCTACCAGGGCCAGTTCTACTGCATTGCCTAGGTGAGGTTCAAAGACCATTCAGCTGAGTACTGCAGCTGGTGGAGGCATGGACTGTTCTCTTGCTCTATGCTCTATGACCTCAGGAACAGCTCTCCCACCTGACACAGGTAGCTGGGGTTGGGGACTGGGGAACTTCTGTGACTCATCTATACCACCTTATGGCAGATGAGGGATGGGGCCAGATCTCTCACGCTCATGTTCTTGGGCAGGCTCTCCCAACCCCACCTCACCCCCCTTGTCAATGGGGTCAGCTCTACTATGATGCCCAGGCAAGGTGCAGGGCCCACTTTTCCAAGTGCTGCAGCTGGTGAGGGACAGGGTCAGCTCTCCCACTTGCCACAGGGGAAGAAGGGCAAGAAGGGGAGGACACCTCTCCCTCTCCCTCAACACTACGTGGCAGACAGTGGTGCAGGGCCATTTCTCCCAGTCTTGTGACCTCAGGCTCATTCGCACCCGCACCAGCAGGGTCAGCTCTACTGTGCTGCCTAAGTGAGTGGCAGGGCCAGATCTTTCACTCTCATGACCCAGGAGCCAGCTCTCCCACCTGACATAGACAGCGAGGGGCAAAAAGCAAGGGGGTGGCATCTCTTCCCCACCCATACCACCACATGACAGACAAGTAATGGAACCAGCTCTCCCACACTCACATCCTTGAGACCAGCTCACATGAGCCACTACCTACAGGGTCAACTCTTCTGTGCTGCCCAGGTAAGGTACGGGGCCTGCTCTCCTGAGTGCTGCAGGTGGTGAGGTACCAGGCCAACTATCCTGTTCTCATGACCTCAAGGCCAGCTCTCCCACCTGCCATAGATGGTGAGGTTAAGGGGGGGGGGGGGCATCTCTCCCTCGCCCATACCACCTTATCGCAGATGAGAGGTGAAGCCAGATCTACCATGCTCACATTCTCTGACTGGCTCACCTCAGGATCAGCTCCACTGTGCTGTCCAGGTGAGATGCAGGACCCACTCACCCAAGGGCTGCAGCCAGTTAGGGATGGGGCCAGTTCTCCCTAATGTTACAGCCAATGAGGAGCAGGGCCAACTCTGTGCATCCCTATCCTCTCTGCCTTTGGTGGTAACAGGAGTCACAGACATCAACCCAGACTACAGCTACTGCCAGGCCACAGGCCCAGACATGGCCCTTGGCAGCAGCCCAAGACAGGCATCACTATGGCCCCAGGCGGTAAGCAGGCCACCCACCTCAGCCTGCTCCTCACCACATTCACCTCTTCAGATCTGCCTCTCTCCCTCCACAGGACAAGAACCATTCTGTGTGTCTCTCTCTTCCATACTCTACCATATATTTGCTCACCATAATAGTGCCCAACTGCCTGGCACCACAAAGTGCTGGGTGGCCTGTGTTTTCCCCTCACCACCCGGGTGGAGAGCCCCAGGTCTTCTTTTCCAGTTCAGTCTTAATGGCACTAAGCACGCTTGTATCTTCTCCTTGCCACCCAAGGCGAAGAGGAGGAAGAGCCTTTCTATTAGGTTGTAGAATCACACACTTTGGGGCTTTGAAGCCTTAAATGTAAGTCTATAGCAAGCTTGTCCTAGGCATCACTTCACATCCTGTCATGGCCTGCTAAGCAGGCAAGATTTTCTCCCACACATCTTGATGGCCACTCAACTCTGGAAAACCATGACACATACTTGTGCTCACACAAATACAGGGTCGGGGGTGGGATACAATGTTCCTTGACATAAATGGAATCAGGAGTTCTTTTCAAATTTAGAAAGCATTCATGCCATAATGTGAAGCCATTTTTAGCTTCCAAATGGTAACTGACATTTGCGGCTTTACTATCTGCCAAAGTTCTACAAGCATTATCTTTTCTAATCCTCACCATGGCTTTTGAGAGGTGTGTCTTGCCTTTCCTCTGTCTATCTACAGGTGAAGAAACCAAGGCTCAGAGGCGTTTGTCCAAAGCACAATACCGGGCAGCCTCAAAGCCGGGTAGTATGACTCTGGAAACTTATCTTACAACTTCCACTAACGTATTAGTTCCCTTTGCACCACTGTGAAGAAATTCTTGACAGAATGACTCAAAGGAGGAAGGACTTATATGGCTGATGGATTCAGAACGGTTCATCCCTTCATGACAAGAGTCTTGGCCATGCAGAGCAGCTCCACTCACTGGCAGCAGGAGGACCAGGCAGTGACTCTTCACATCATAGCAGACCAGGAAGTAGAATATGGGATAGGAACTTCCTCCAGTGAGGCCCCACCTCCTGAAAGTTCCACCATCTGGGAAACAACAGTTCACAGCTTGAGCCTGTGAGGACCTTTAAGATTCAACTAAGCATGACAACTGCTTTTCGAATCACGAACCTGGCCCCTCACCTGTTCTGCGTAGGCCATTATCCTGGATCATGGCCTCTCATTGTGCCTTGTCATGGAACACTAAAATTGTCTGCCTACTCATTCCCTGACGTGTGGATCTGACACACCCATGGTCAAGAGGGATCATGATGAAACACCAGTTACACATTAACCCCTTCTTTACAAGGGATTGCTGGGGCTGGAGAGATGGCTCAGCAGTTACAAGTGCTTGCTGCTCTTACAGAGGACCCAAATTGTTTCCAGCACCCATGTGCGGTGGTTCACAACTGCCTGCAAACCTAGCTTCAGGAAATATAACACATCTTCCTTCCACGATGTTAGAAAAAAGTTCATGATCCAAAGAAGGAGAGTAGCACTCCAGTTGAAATGTTTGGACAAGGTAAAACCTTGTTCCTCACCAAGAGGGTGTGCAATGGTTTTGTTACTCAGGTGGTGACTGTGACTTTTCTCATAGGCTGAAGTCAGACCTCAGTCTCTGAGGTTGGCTGATTTCAAAAGGATCGGCACAAAGGAAAGGAAGGAAAAGGGAAAGAGGTCTCTATCCTGGCTGAGATCCTGGAATGCAGCAGGGATAAGGTGGGGGAAATAAAAAGACTTGAATTCTTTGCTGTAAACACACAAAAAAATTAATAAAGGATAAAAAATTATTATCTCAGAATGAGGTGGCCTCTGTCAAGGGATGCCCTGATGAAGCATATTGGTCCAGATCCATAGCTATGGGCAGAAAGGTGTTTCCTCCTCTGCACCCTGTCAGTTGTACAGGGAGCTCCAGCACTGGGTTGGGATTCACCTTACTTGCTCCTCTGTTTATCAGCAGCCAAGAAAGCAGCTGGTGCACAGCGGAGACTCGGTGGAAATGTGTAAGTTGAACTGAATCCGTTTAAGTGTAAAAGCCTTTAAATGTTGACGCTGTGCATGTAACTTTAAGTTTTAAATATACAGAGACTGAAAGTTCATGGAAGACACATCTCCCTGCAACTGAGAGAGCCCAGGGTTCATAAAAAAAAAAAAAAAAAAAAAAAAACACCTCTCCTTCCCTTCCATTCCATTTCAAAAGTTACCTGTCCCACCAATTACCTGTCCCACAGCTCATGACACTGACATCTTTCACAAAAAAATAAAGAGCCTTAGCTGGGAGTGGTGGCACAGCCCAGCAATCACAGCGTAAGGAGGGTATGGTGAAGTAAGCTGGTTTTAGGGTAATTGCAAGGCTGAAGTTGATTCCTGGATGCCTCAGCAAAGCTGGGTGAAATAGGGAACTCGGACCATGAGTGAATTTGTCTATACATCAGGGGGACTTGAAGTGACTCCAGGAAAAGGTTCCTGAAATCAGACATTAGTGTGAGCTGATGAAGGGCGGGACTGGGAACTGTCATTGAAGAGTGTGTGACCTGGCATTTCCAGAGAGTAGAGGAGGGTGAGGGAGAGGGAACAGTCTGGGGGTTACAGGACTTGGAGTTTAGTGTTACTGAGGAAGAGGAAGAGCTACAACAAGGGGTCGTTGCAGAGGAGCACCAGGGAAGCATGAGGTTGTGTTAAAGGACCCATCATTACCGCCACAGATGCAGAGAAGATTCAGGATTCATTTAGAACCATCTTTGGAAGGCCGGCTTAGGACAGACAGATCGAGTGCAGAAGACCAGGTTAGGACAGACAGATCACATGCAGAAGACCAGGTTAGGACAGACAGACTGAGTGCAGAAGGCCAGGTTAAGGCAGATCACAGGCAGCTTGGACTCCAGAATCGATTCAGATTTAATAACTTACCATACCAGATATAAGTGAGGGCACACTGAAACCACAGAACTAGACCACTCTGTAAGTGGAAGGAAAGGTTTATTTAAACTGCTGAGGCTATCCCTAGGTGCAGGGAGGGGGGTGGGGTTTGCACAGAGGCAGGAAAGCCTTGCCAGTGTTAAAGGGGTGTTTGTGGGAGCAGTGGGAGGGAACATGTAGGTGGGAATATCCTGGGAGTTAAAAGTCCTGGTAGGGAGAATGTTTGCAGGACAGAAGAGCCTGAGAGCTAGGTGAGGATTTGATACGAGTTGATACTTGTTGCAGGTATGTGTTAATAGAGAACTAGATGCCCCATTCTGTCAAAGCAGATAAGGAAGGCAGCAGCTCTTCCTGACAAACAGAAGCCCAGTTCATGAAGTTTTGAGGAATCCTGACTTAGGATCCTTCTGTTTACCTAGTCAGGGTCCAGCCTGAGCTGAGCCCAGACTGTCGTTTGCAACACTGTCAGTGGCACTGACATTTTGGGGGCCCACTTTGGGCCTAATACCCAGCACTCTAGAGAAGGAGGTAGGAGGACCACAAGTCCCAGGCCAGTTTGGGTGACAAAGTGAGATCCTGTCACACACACACACACACACACACACACACACACACACACGCACACGCACAAGCACACGCACAAGCACAAGCACACACATGCACGCACGCACACACGTGCACACACACGCACACACGTGCACACACACGCGCACACACACACACACACACACACACACACACACACAGAGTCTTTTTTGTGGGGAGAGGAATGGATGGTTTGAAGCCATACTAAACGGGGAATGCCCATCTGGTAGGAACTGAGTTCTCCCCCACCTTGCTGCAGTTAGAATCTTGCTGAGTTTTTAAGAGACTGGTGGGATCAGAACTGCAAGCTCCTGTTGATGTGAATATGCAGCCAGGTTGGGACCAGACCAATGACACACAAGGCTGACCAGCTCCTTTCCTTTTGCTCTTCCTTCTCCTCATTAACATTAACCAGTGGCCACTTTCAAACCAACCACTGTGTGGTATTTCAGATATTACTGTGTAGTTCTAAGATATTTTCATTGTCCCCAAAATAAACTCTGCTCCCCTTAAGCAGGCCCTACCCTCGCCTCTCAGCAGACTCAAAGTTCCAACTCAGTCACTCTGAGAACACAATCAATGTCACAGTGGGGAGCCCCAGAACCCCATTGTTCTCCAAACCCAAGAACCCACTGGCTCAGCTTCCTCCTGACCCCTCTCTGAGACAAACTCTGAGAGGAATGGGCTCTTTGTGGCCATAAATCTTTCTCGCAGCTCCCCAAATCAGTAGCAACCCTAGCTAAGTGGTCTGACAAGTCCCGGCCCCTCACTTCCTCCTGTGAAACCTCAGGAAGTTAATTCAGGACAGATGAAAACTGGTCTGCCCTCAGCCATTTTCAATCTTGGTAACCTCCAAAAATAGCTAAACTCTAATGCATATTTCAGGTTGGGCTTGTTTATTTTTCCTCCGTCCGAGCCAGCAAGCTAATTTCCCCAGAGGGGGAAGGAAAGTGGAGGCTTCATCCAGACAACAGAGCACTCTGTGTGTGTCTCCCTTGATTACCATGAGGAAGCACCGGGGCTCTGCATCTTTACCTCACAGAGACCCAGAGGGCAAAGCCTTTCTTCCCTGTGGGCAAGGCATTGAAGCACGCCCAACTAAGAGGTCCCAAAGAAGCCTAAGAGTAAACTTGGACTTGCAGCATTCTCCATTTGCAAGAGAAGCAGGAGACAGCAGCTAGACCTCACCCTTAAACTCTCTTAGCACCCAGGCAGGAAAAGGTAAGGAAAAAAAAAGATCATGGTTCAAATACCACAAGGAGAAAGACACAGTGGACCTGGTGACTGCACAGACAGCCAAGGATGGAGTGACGACAGGCTGATCCCGGAAGCTGAAAGTCTCTTCAGTGTATTCCTATCTCAGAAGCTCAAGCAAGTGCAAGCAGAATCCAACACAGGAAAGACAAAAGGAAGCCTCAACGGCAGACAGGTGGACTGGTAAAGCGCTCACCATGCAGTGAGGACTTGAGTTTAATACCCAACCACACACACGCACAAAAATAATAATAATAATTACAATTATAATAAAGCCAAGAAAAGTGGTGCATGCTTGTACCCCAGCGCTCAGGATGCAGAGACAGGTAAATCCTTGGGGCTTCCTGGCCTGCTAGCCTAGCCTACTTGACAAGTCCCAAATCAATGGGAGACTGTCTCAAAAAACAAACTGGATGGTGTCTGAAGAATGACAGTTACCCTGTACACACATGTGCACACAAGTGCATTCCCATCTATGCACACATGCACCTGTACACAAAGAAACAGACACACACACACACACACACACACACACACACACACACACACACACACACACGAAACACCGAGCTCTATCCATTCACTGCTAATGATGTAACTCAGCTCATGGCAATCACAAATGTAGGTCCTGACCCCTCATAACCTTTCTCTCTGCTAATGGAGCCATTGGAGAAGAAAACAATTGCCCTGCCCACACCCCAGATCGTTCTTACATGATGCTTTTTGTGTTTCTGATGGAAACCTCACATTCCTTGGTTGCATAATCAATGCAGGGCATGAAAACTCCAAAACTGAGGTACAGAACTTAGATCCTAAAAGAAAAAGATCAGAAGACTTGAGGCACTCACTCCCACCCTGAAGCTTCATGAGGCCCTGGCTAGGACAGAGGCTTTGTCTCCTTCTTCCAAATGCAAGAAATCAGAGAGACACAACCCCAATATCCAGGGTGGGAGATAGGTAGCTCAGCTGGAAAAGCATTGGCCTTGTAAGCATGAAGGCCTAAATTCGATCCTCAGAAACTATTCTGCGGTCATGTGTTTAAAGCCAAGCATGGGGGTGTACATTGTGATGCCAGTGCTGTACTGATTGTATCCACAGGTGGTTCTGTCCAGGGAATATGATATCCCCTGTGAGCAAGAGCTTCCATATTTTTACTCTTCAATTGACACATGGCAAGACCCAGAAGGTTCAAAAATCCCATCCAAGGTTCCTTAGGTAATATATAGTCAGTATTTGGATCTGCACCCAAAGTCAAATGCATTCTTGCTCTTCTCTGGAAGAAGCTGGAGGTCCAAGGAAACTCACATGACTGTTCTGGATGTGGCTCCACTAAGCAGTTCCATTACAGCTCCCCCTTGTCCCTCCTCTGCCTGAAAGCCTCATTTGCATTCACTCTTAATGCTTTTGGCTCTTCCTAATAGAAAATATTGGTGGAGAGAGTGGAAAGACTAGTTTTTGTGGGAGTCCGCCAATGTCTAAATCAAAAGTTTTGCCTCCCATAATGGCCTGTAAGGATGGACCTTATCCAGTTACTTCTTACTTTGGGGACAGTTTTTGTTTGTTCTGCCTGCCCTGTTTGTCTAGACTACTGTGTTTTGGAGAACAGATAGCAGCTATGTGAATACTAGTCACTCTCCTCCTTTGTCCACAGCAGACCTTGCCAATCAATCTTGGCATTCTTTCTCATCAATCCTCCTTGTCACAATCTGCTTTATTATTTACCCAAGTTCCAGTATCATTCCAAAGAAGTCTACTTTCTACCCTTTTCTTCGGCTGTTCTAGATGAAGCTGAGTTTACAGACCATCTTTTTGGATAATATGTTATGTTTTCTTTTCTCTCCCCATCCCCTTACCCACTGAAAACACTTCTCACTATAAAAATCTAGGTGTGGATTGTATCATCAAACCATTTAATCCTGTAATTATTAATTATATAGGAACAGAATTTTTCCCCATATGATTTCACGATACATCATTCCACATGACTTCACCTAAATACTTAGACACATTGTTAATTAAAACAAATTAAAAATTAGTTTCCCTTGAAACAGAACTCCACAACTATGTCTCTAGAGACAAAAGGGCATTGTTCAAGACATCTTGAAATCAAGGCTCCAAAGTTTGGGATGAGCTGGAAATGTGAATCTGAATCACCTCACTGCACTGAGCCTAAGTTCTGGGATGCATTGTAGTTTATACAAACTCCCAACTCAAGGACAGAAGCAGCTACATTATTTATAGTTTGTGTTCAGCATTCCTCACAGGCTGATGAGCACCTTCACCATGACCTGGGCTCCCTGCCTCCCTCTCCATCTGCAGAAAGTTAAAAAAATACAGCCTCCAACAATCAGAACCTGTCATTGCTCTTGGATGAAGCCAGGATGCCACAAAAAGAAAATCACAGATGAAAGTCACTGAAAAGCACACATTAAGAGTGGGCATGGTGAAGCCCACTCAACAGAGAGAGAGCACAATGGCTAGTAGATAAAAGTCACTCAGAGCATGCCCCTAGTCTCTCCTCTTCCTCTTCGGTACACGTCCCAATCAGTGTTTTTTTATGGTGATTTCTGTCTTACTGTGCTCACCAGAAGTTGTAATGAATTTTGTATTTTGCCTAATCTGCCATATATGTTCCAATTAAAAATAAATTCTACTACTGTTTCAAAAGCAAGCACTATCTGTGTTGTAAATGCTTCTAAGTCCTAAGAAAAGTCTTCTGACTTATATTGGAATTCAGTATGTTCCAAGTGAGATATGCACTAATACTATCCACTCCTATGCCTAGGCAGACATCACTAATCGAGCATGACTCTCTGGCTCTGAATTGGAAAGCAGCTTCATATATACCTACTACACTGGGCAATAGGAAATTCCTATCAAGTTAGTGTGACAAGCACAGAAGCCACATTGCTGCATGGGATATGGTTCTGTGGAAGCCACACACTTACCTTCCACTGCTGGGAATGACATATAACTCCTCCTACTTCTGTGAGCATCTTTAACAGAATTTACCTATGTCCTGATTCCCAAGCATCATGCACACCTGCACTGCCTGCAGAAGGACATCAGTCTTGGTTTTTCCCACTCTGCCCTCACATCCATTCACCCTCATCCTCATCGACTGACAAGACATGACCTGACTTACACTACATATTCACTCATGTTCCTTTGGTGTCTTTGAGTCCTAGCACAAATACTCACCAACTATCCCATCAAATTTCTATCTGGTTTATCCCATCCATTGAAAAGAAAGGGTATGACAAGGCCCATTCTAGAAAGTACACATTCCTTGATTTGGAAATATCTTCAGACCCATGGTTTTGATTATAACCCATATAATCTTTGCAGGCATCTATGGAATAGCTGATCTGAAGAGGAAGCAGCCCAAGCCTTGACTCCACCATTGAGATGTGAGGAGGACTCAGACTCCTTGTCTTATTCATCTGGGCATCACATCAGTGCCCTGAGGAGACCATACACAAAAATGCTTATCACTAAGCCAGGTCATCAGAACAGGGAGCTGTACTTATTTTTACTCAACAGATACTGTCTTACATTGTTTTCCTAGAAGAAGATCCTACCAGGATTTGAATGTAAATAATTTCTTTAAAAGAAAATGTCCAGACAGAAGAAATGGGAGCCCCTTCTCTACAAATCCATGAAGGAGATGGGGGTAGGGGGAGCAGGTGCAGTAGCAGATACCCATAATATCATTGCTGAGAAGGAACAGACCAGAGGAGCCCAGAGAATGGCTGATGAGCCAATCTAGGCAAATGAGAAAGCTCCAGGTTCAGTGAGAGACCGTGCCTCAAGAAAAAAAAAAAAAAAAAAAAAGGTGGAGAGCAGTAGAGGAAGATGCCTGACAGCTATCTCTAGCCTCCATATGCGCGCCCGCGCGCGCACACACACACACACACACACACACACACACACACACACACACAGAGAGAGAGACAGACAGACAGACAGACAGACAGACAGACACAGACAGAGACAGAGAGAGAGAAAGAGAGAGAGAGAGAGAGAGAGAGAGAGACAGAGACAGAGAGAGAGAGAGATAAAGGGAAAAGCAATACTGTGCTTTGAGCAGGTCACCAGAGTAGACTTCTGGGCACTGTCCCAAGAACAGCACTGGGAGATGGTGCAGAACAGTTTTCTCCTGTGTTGTTCACCACAAGGGCATCTATTCAGCACCTCCTGGTTACTGTAGGCTGAGGGCTGCTCCTGAGGCATTCATCCCTGGCACCTACAACTGTTGGGACCTGCAGTCCCTAAGGTCAGAGATCCATCTGGCAGAGCTGCAGGCTCCTTGCAGACAGCAGCTGCTGGCAGGAACTGTGGGCACATGGGAGTATGTGGCCACACCAAAGCTTCTTATGGTGTCTGTCAGACACAAGATAAAGCAACAAACCTAAGCTCACACTAACTCTGAGACAGTGCAGCAAGCAAGACATGTGGGGTTCAAGTTGCTTACCACTGCCCCCCCCCACAACATCTTGAAGATGGTAGTCCCGCTACCAACCAGGTAAAGTACTATAGGAGCAAACTGCATGATGTCAGTCACCCACCTCTCACAATTTTAATGTTCAAATTAAAAGGAATATTGGAGGCAACAGAAACAGCTCAGCGACATTTCTTCTTCCTCCTGGCCTAGAATTCTCCCCCTAGAGCCGCTGCCTCTCTGACAAGCATGGAAACTTGTTTCTGCTGTTCAGTCATACATTGAATGGTTGTTAAATCCCCAATAGACACCAGGCACTTTGTAGGAAACAGAGACATACAGAGGAGTAGACTGTGGTGGTATTGTGTTCCCCAAAATATTGTGCACCCTAATAAATTTATCTGGGGTCAGAGAACAGACAGCCACTAGATACAGAGGCTAGAAAATGGTGGCACTCACGCCTTTAATCCTAGCATTCCAGAGGTACAAATCCATCCATTCAAGGATACAGCCAAGCTTGGTGAATCATGTTTTTAATCCCAAAAAGCGAGCCTTTAATCCCAGGGAGTGACAGCAGAAAGAGAAAGATATATAAGGTGTGAAGACCAGAAACTAGAAGCATTTGGCTGGTTAAGCTTTTAGGCTTTGGAGCAGCAGTTCAGCTGAGAGCCATTGGGATGAGGACACAGAAGCTTCCAGTCTGAGGAAACAGGATCAGCTAAGGAACTGGCGAGGTAGCTGTGCCTTGTTCTGTTTCTCTGATCTTCCAGCATTCACCCCAATAACTGGCCTCAGGTTTGATTTTACTGATAAGAACTTTTAAGATTCATGCTACAGTAGACATAACCTTGCCTCCTTCCAGCCATGGATAAGGAATCCAGTGAGTGACAAACGATAGAGGTGGAAACAGGAGCAGTTTCTACAATTGTCTCTTAACCCTTAGTCGGCATATGACTGAACCAAGGGGTGATTACTGATGTACAGACTCACGGGCTGAGTCACATGGCCAGCAAGCCATCAGATGACCGCATGCTACACATTTGAGCAGAGGAGCTACCACCAGCCCTCCTCCCCTCCCCCGACTGCCAAAACCGGGGGGGGGGGGCGGGAAATGAAGACTTACTATCTATTTACCTAAATATTGATTGTGTAGAAAGGAGAGCAAGAAGGGAAGTCCATAGATTAGGAAGGGTCATTTGAGACTATCTGATCCTGAGGATGAGAAAGGGACTGTCACCATTCCCCCAAAGAAGATATTATCTCACCATCTCTTGATATTATTTGAACCTTTGTGTGACCAAGAACATTGCTATTGTATGAACCTTTGTGTGATCAGGAACATTGCTGTGGTCCTACTTCTTACACAGGACTGAGTAGATGAAACTGTTCAAAAACAAATCTACACTCCTAGAGTGAGCTCTGCTTGCCTCCATGGGATGCAAGCTCTGTACCCAGACATGAGCAAGCTGTACTGAAGTTCAGCATTGACCATCTAAGCCCGAACTAGCTGAGACACCTTCTAGTGCTCCGATTCATCATGTGTCCTTTTGTCCCTGAGAAACTTTCCAGTCCCTCACTATTCTCAAACACAACCATGTAATTAAACCAAAATGAGCCAGCTGGAAACACATGCAAATGGGGTTAGATTTTATTTGAAGTTCCCTAAACCTAACGATAATGGCAGCGAACAGAGTATACACCCAGGAAGGCAGGCAGGAACTTCTGAGCAAGCTGCAGAGGCCTCAGGTGTCAATCAATATGTCCAATATAGGCAGGGTCATTGCTAGTAAACACACTGTCATATGAGAAGCTATGGAGAACAGAAGATGAGCTAGAGACTCCTGGACCCTTACACTAACCTCCTCCTGTTCTTGCCTGAACTAGCTCGTGTGGGTCTCTATTACTTGCAGTTTAAAAAAAAATAAATAAATAACCCTCTTAATTAGGAGACAAGTTTCCAGATGGGCCAGGCGAGTCAATATTCCCAGCTCAGTGAATATGTGTTTTTGAATGAATGAGCAATACTGTAATCCAAAAGAAAATAATTATGAGCAATTTTTCATATCAGCAAAATGTGAGGGGGACCTTCTCTCACCCCTTAATATGTCGCTCTGCTGATAGATGCCCAGCTGTGACAAAGAGATCTCAAATTCAACATCGGTAAAGGGCAGCGAGAATTTGGCATTTGGAAAGTGCTCTGGACACAAAGATGCCTGGGTCTAGTCTCTGGCCCTCTACTGAACAGCCAAATTCTTTCTAATAAGGCTTTCAGGCCTTGGGTCTTCCTACCATAAAGTCAATCTGTAGTGGAGGCCCAACCTCCATTCCCTCTCTTTCCTCTAGCAGCTTTAGAGAAAATCGCCTCTGAGCCCTGCAGGAGGCAAGCTGTGACTGGCTTAAACCTGTCAGCATCTTTTAATGCTCCCACCACAGTCATCAGTGACAGTGTGGGCACAGGAGGAACAGAGGGGCAGCCGAGGTGAATCTCCAGAAAGGAATGTCCTCTTCATGCCCTAGGCAAGAAAGAGAAAGCGTGAAGGAAGTGTCCTTTGTTGGCACCATGTTGCAGTCGTGAAATAAGACATTGTGGGACTGAATTTCACTGCAAAACAGGAGAAGTGACTGAAAAGCAATTATGGAGCAAAGAGGCCAGAGGCACAATTACACTTAACCCGAGGCTGATGCTTGCTCTGACATTGCAGTTGAATAAACTAGTTCCCTATCTTTTTGTGCATTTCCTCCTCTTTCTCCTCTTCCTCCTCCTCTTCTTTGTGGAACCCAGGATTTCAGGAACTCCAGATAAGCACTACACCACTGAGCTACACCCCAACACTGCAATTGAGTTTCTCTTTAAAAAAAAAAATTATTCTTCTCTCATACTATACATCAGGACCACAGTTTCCCCTGCCTCCACTCCTCCCAGCCCCTCCCCCCACCCCCACCTCCCTGTTCCCTAGACCCCACTCAATCTTTCCCCAGAAAAGAGCAGGCCTCCTAGGAACATCAACCAAACATGGCACACCAAGACACAGTAGGACCAGGCACAAAACCTCACACCGAGGCTGGCAAAGCAACCAAGCAGGAGGAAAGCCTTTGACCTACAATCTGTCCTGCCTACAAAATGTGCTGGGACAGTGGTGGGCAGAAGTTGTGAGAAGACTGGTCTGATCTGAAGCCCATGCCATGAGAGGGAGCCTGCGCCTGACACTACGTGGACCACCAGCTGAGTTTTTCTATCACTGGGAAGTTGATGCATCCTTAAACATCCGTGTTTAGAAGCACCCTGTATGCACCAGCCCATGGTTTATAAAAGCTGAAATCATATGTGGAGGTTCTTTGTAAATCCAGAACTTGTGTAGAAAGGGAAGAGATTACTGGTGGCCCTGAAGACATCTGGAAGTTTAAGGGTGCATCTTTCTTCTAAGCCCCAACAGCACAATTAATTCCAAGTAATGAAAGAGACAGAATCAAAGATTCGTTTTGATAACAGTTGATTTTGAGAAGCCAAAGCCTATTATTCCGAGCTTCCCGCATACTCACCTAGTGCTGTTGAAGAACAACTGCCAGGCCGGAAGGGCTTTCCCACAGGGGGCTGGCTCGGAGAGAGCTGTGAAGAAGCATCCTGAGGCAACTCCATCCCTCAGTATCTGGACTGGGCAGAGATAAATGCAACCAGCTCCCATGAGAGTCTTAGGCAGGTCCCATACTTTGTGCAGCTCAGGGAAGCTCCATGCTGAGCACAGTGAAGGAAATCGAGTAAGGTGTGGTACCCACCTGCAGGTCCTCCAATGAGTGGCAGGGGCTCTAGTACAAGTTACTAATGCTGTATGACTTTGGTCCTCTGAGCCTCTGGCTCTTCATCTGGAGAATGGGGGTGATCACTCTGCCTAGCTACAATCACGGAACATGTCAGCTGGAGATGGGTGTGAATTCTCTCTTTGGGCCATTTGTGGGAGAGGAACAAGGGATGCTAGCCCAGAAGAGTATTACAGCAGGAACGAATGGCATGGTCTTTGTAGCAGATGTAGACTTCTCTTCTTGTTCTAGGGCATCTGACAATCAGTAAGTGCTTACAGTGGCTGGGGGTGGGGCACTGGGTGCAGGTGAACAACTGTCAGACTTAGTCCCTGCCCTATACTTATACTCTAGGAGAATAAAGAGAACAATCAATATGTATGCCAATAAAAAAAAAAAAAAAAAAACTATTTCAAGAAACTATCCTGCTGGGTGGTGGTGGCCCATGCTTTTAATCCCAGCACTCGGGAGGCAGAGCCAGGCGGATCTCTGTGAGTGCAAGGCCAGCCTGGTCTACAGAGCAAGATCTAGGACAGGCACCAAAACTACACAGAGAAACCCTGTCTCAAAAAAACAGCAAGAGAGAGAGAGACAAACAGACAGAGAGACAGAGAGAAAGAAAGAAATAAAGAAAGAAAGTAAGAAAGAAAGAAAGAAAGAAAGAAAGAAAGAAAAAAAAGGAAACTGTCCTAACTCATAGCTCATCTCATTAGGGAGGTGTGGCTACTGCCCTATTAATGGATAACCTTGCCGGTCCCTCACATACCCTGACCTGACTGTATCTTTGACCTCTGTAACTCATGACCTTCTAACCTCTGATGATATTTCTCTCTGTGTTACATAGTCTCCATCATTCCTGTGTGAATGCAGGCTTCATGAAGGCAATAACCTTGGCTGTTGTTCCGCAGGTGCAGTCCACCTCATTTTCTCTCACTGGTCTAGAACTCACCAAGCCAGGTAGGCTGGCTGTCCAGTGAGTTGTTGTCCCCCCCCCCTGCCCCTGTTCTTCAGTCACAAGTGCACAATACCACATTTAGCTTCTTTTTAAATGCAAGTTCTAAGAATTGAACTCTTATCCTTGTGCTTGCAAGGCAAGCACTTCTCCAACTGAGTCATCTCCCCAGCCTAATGGTCATTGTTTTGTTCACTAATGCAACCCAAGTGTCTAGAACAACAACTGATTAACAATAGCCATTCAGTAAATATGTGATGATTTGACGGCTTTTATAGAAAATCCACCAGAAACATAAAGCAGACTGATGGGGTAGAGAATACTGTGACCTAAATGTGTGTTCCCACATTCAGATGCTGAAAGCATGGTCCCCAGCATGATGATATGAGATGGCACCTCTGAAGAGGTATCATAAGGGTAGAGTCCTCACAAATGGGACTACTGCCCATGTGTATACCTATCTCATTGCTATGACCAAATATCTCACAAGAAGCAACTGAACACAGTTTGAGGGTACAATCCATCATGGTAAGGAGGCCATGGTGCAGAAGTAGTTGTTTGGTCAAGGACTACAGCCCAGGTAACGACTCCACTTACCTTCAGGACAGGTCTTCCTTCCTCGTTGAAACATCCTCAGAGACACTCCTAGAGGTGTGTCTCCTAGGTGATCCCAAACCCAGTCAACAACAAGATCCAAACGCGTCAGGCTGACAGTGAAGATTAACCATTATGTCATAAAGGAGACCTGTAAGAACTCCAACCCCTCTCCCCACAGGACACAGATCCAGCCACGAATCAGGAAGCAGCCTCTCACCAGATACCAACACCTAGATCTTGGACTTCCCAGCCTGCAGAACAGTGGGAGACCATTTCTGTTGTTTGTAAACTTCTCCACAAATGGTATGTTCTTAAAGGGACTAAAGCAGACAGTTATGGGGTAGAAGCCATAGTTTACACAAAAATACAAGAAGGCTTCTCTGAGAACTAAGCATGAGAGCACTTGAGAGTGTGAAGCATGAGAACTAACCTAGACTACAGAGACAGACCATGGCCCAAAAATAAGGCCAGGCGAAGGTAAAAGAGGAGGGGGCATAGGAAAAGGGAGATGAAGACTTTTCTAGATGAGTGTCATGTGAGTGGAGAGGTGTATACTGAGAAGATTTGGAGAAAGCAGCCTAGGCAGTGAGAAGAGCAAGAGCCAAGACCCTGAACAGGAGTGCTGGCAAGAGAGAAAACCCAAGAAGGTTGAAGAAGGAGTGTGTAGCATGAATCTAAGACTGTTACATCTACAAGAGTGAGGAGAAGAGTGGTGGGAAACGGGGGCAGATACGGGATGTGAACACCAGCTTTGAATGGACATCCTAAAGCTCCATGCTGCACTGCCAGGTGCCAGTCATAAATGGCGTCTGTATCACACAGGGGAGGATCTTCACTAAGTGCTGTGAGGTCCAAATGGCCTTTCCTATTTGCTGTGGTCCTAGCTCTAAGAAGGGACTTAGTTACCCTTAACCTGGGTGGGTCTCCACAACTGTCACCTTCACACATCTAAAGGACTACAGCAGAGAAAGGAGCAGAATTGTCCATGTTAAAACTAAAGTCCAGTGAGGTAGAGGACACAGGGCATTAGCGGATAAGTGATGAACTTTCTCAAACTCTACAACGGTAGAATAAATGGTAATGGGTTTTCTGGAAGAGTCCATGATTGGAAGTGTCCATGCCAGGGTTAAACATCCATGTAGTGTGAACAGGTAGAAATAAGTCAAGCACTGGGTATACCAGGCATGAATTTTGTGATTTTATGATAATCTCATAATCTTGGCATCTGAGCATATTAGTGTTTGATCTCTGCCTTGATTTACAAACCTCATCAGTAAAAACCTCACAGAGTGCATGGACTAATAAGGCCATATAGACCAGAATGCATAATGAGGGATGAATACACCCATCCTTTGTTCAATAATACAATGTTTGTCTTGAATAATACATGAACTGCTTTTCATTTTGGAAATGAGAGAGTCTATAATCCTCCTGTGTGTCAAGTGAATATTTTTAAACATTTATAAGTGGAGCCAAAGACAGTAGTAAGAAACTTAGTCACAACAGAAACAAGCAGAGCTTGGTCCCAAGCTTGGGACTCATTTAGAACGGGGTGTTTCCTAAGAATCATGGGTCAGAAGAACCTGGGAAATCACTGGCTGATCTACTCCTGCTGCAGGTCCTCAAGGTCATGCAGGCCAGAACGAAGATGAGAATCCAGGTCAAGGTGTTTCCAGGGGTTTTCCCTTGGCAACACTCATGACTAGTCTCCAAAGATAACTAGAAATAGAAATCTGAGTATTCATGCTCAACTATATCTATAACTCTCACCACTAGCCTGGCCACTGGAGATGACTAAGTCCACGGGGACAGTGGCAAAGACATTGGTGGCCATTTGATGCTCCTTACCTGTCAACTTTTGGCACTCAGCTTAAAGACTATATTCCCCATGGGGATAGAGAGAAACCTGATGCTAGGGAACTTGCCAGGAATCCCCATGGATGACCCCAGCTTGGATTACTAGAAGTAGTAGGGAAAGGATACCTGAACTGAACTGGCTTACCCCAGTGATCAGACCAGTGAATACCCTAACAGTCATCACAGACCTTTTCTCCAAAGACTGATGGAAGCAGATGCAGAGATCCACAGCCAAACACCAGGAGTCCAGTCAGAGGGAGAGAAGAGCAAGTGCATTAGGATTGTGATGGGGAAACCTGCAGAGACGACCAGAACTCATAAAAGTTGGATCAATGGTAGTGCAGCCTGCACGGGACTGGACTAGGCCTTCTGCTTGGCGAGACAATTGTGTAGCTTGATCTGCTTGGGGGGGGGGGGGCTGGCGGCAGAATCAGAATCCATCCCTGGTGCATAAGTGGGCTTTTTGGAGCCTACTACCTATGATGGGACACCTCATGCAGCCTTGAGGCATGGGCAAGGGCTTGGGCTTGCCTCTACTAAATGTGCCTCCCCATGGGAGGCCCTTGCCTTCTTGTGGGGGACAATGGGAGGTAGGTTGGGAGGAGGAGGCTGGGGGTGGGAGAAGGGAAGAAGAGGATCTTTGATTGATGTGTAAAATGAATGAAAAAATTCTTAATAAAAAAAAAGACAATATTTCCCAAACACTGCTAGGTTTGGCCATATGACTAAATTCTAACCACTGAGATGTGAACAGACATAGCACAGGAAATGGGGAAGGACTTCTAAAATGTCTTTTAAAAGAGAGGATTCCAATTGGAAGTGCCCCTCTTTCTCACTATAACCTCATCCTTTACTGTGACCAGCAGAATCGAAGGTCCTTATTTTCCCTCCATAATAAGCTGAAGATGTGAGGTTAATCATCAAGTGCTTACCTCCTGAGAAAGGAAGGATGGTTGCAAGTGTCAACAGGCCAAGGGCAGATGCAGAGAAGGTAAGGATGAAGCCAATGGGAGATTATGAACACAAATATGGAAGCTTCCCAGCAGGCAGCAGCATGGGCAAAGTGGGAAAGTGCACACCTCAGTCACCCTGAGTGACTGTGGATGGGAGCCTTGGAACAGATCAGAGTCAGGTCAAGGAGGGATACAAACACCCAGCTGAAGAGACTGCCATCAATTCCTGCTGTCTGGTCTGAAAGAATGGGGCCCAATTGAATCTCCTTGACTGAACAAGTAAGGTAGAAGAGTAGGTTCCCATCTGCCATTGTCCTCTGTGGTAACTGGAGAATTTGTGTATTACTCTGAATTAACCCCCTGCCAGCAACCTCTTCATGTTCCATTACAGATGATCATATTAGATAGTGAAATTGGGAATTAGATTTCTTTTTTTAAGGAGTAATAACAGCTAGCTGCATGTAGGCCCTAAGCTAAGCACTTGTGTGACACACACTTCATTTATTCCTAATAACAACGCTATGGGGAAGATGAGACAATTCTAAGCCATCTCATGACCAAGAGAATAAACTCCGAACTGTTCTATAATGAACAATACACAGATGAGGCTCAAAAGTTGGGGTGCACAATCAATTCCCAAGTCAATTCTAGCCACACACTTCCTCTCTAACATCTACATAATCAAAATACGTGAGCAGTCAGCATGAAACAAGGAGAAAGGTACTAGGTCAGTCAAAGGGAGGAGCAAACCATTCATGAGTCAAATACAGAAGTCCTAACCTCCAGGAAGGCGTGAACCAAGCAAGCTCTATGTCCCTGCTGTAAGGTGGCCCTTGGTGCACCAAGACAGGCCTTCAGCCTCTGCACTGTGAGTGAAATGACCCTGTTCTGGCTCCCTGCAGCCTGAAATCCCACCAGAGTGGTTCTGATCCAAAACCCTGGCTTGGAAGGTAAGAGATAATTAACTAACACTCCTCTCCAACAGAAGGTCCAGCTTTATTACTCCCAACTTGTTCTGTAGATGAAGAAACACCCTGCAGTGGATGAATGACTATGCCTTTGTCCCCAAAGGTCATAAGTCAAAAGCTAGTTGCCATCATGAGACTGTTTGGAGGTGGGACATTGGGAGATGATTAGTCTTAAAAGTGGAGCCCTCATGAATAGGATTCTGGGGTTGGAAACCTTACCCTTTCACCATGTAAAAACACAATAAGATGGTACCATTTATGAGCCAGCAAACAGGACCTTGCCAGACACTAAATCTGCCTTGATCTTGAATTTCTGGCCACCAGGACTGTAAAGTACACTCACGTTTGTAAACCAGGCAATCCACAGTGTCCTTGTATGACGTCTTTAGCTCACTATGGCCTCCACCCCTGTTGTCTCTTCTTATGACCCATTGGGGTGTTTTAGCTTTCCCCATTTTATTTTATTTTCTTTATTATTGTGTGTTTTACATTTTATACATCAGCCATGGGTTCCCCTGTCCTCCCCCCACCTGCCCCCACTCCCACCTTCCTCCCATCCCTTCCCCTCCATTGCCATGTCCTCCAGGATCAAGGCACCCCTGGGGACTCATTTAAATCTGGTGGATTCAGTACAGGCAGGTCATGTCACCTCCTTCCAGACTGAGCATGTGTCCCTGTGTAAGCCCAAGGTTCCAAACAGCCAGCTCATGCACTAAGGACAAGTCCTGGTCCCACAGCCTGGGTGCCTCCCAAACAGATCAAGCTATTCAATTGTCTCACTTATCCAGAGGGTCTGATCCAGCTGGGGGCTCCACAGCCTTTGGTTCATAATTCATGTGCTTCCATTCGATTGGCTATTTGTCCCTGTGCTTTTTGCAATCTTGGATTCAACAATTCACGTTCTTGCAGTCCCTCCTCTTTCTCTACAGTTGGACAACTGGAGCTCCACCTGGGGCCTGGCTGAGGATCTCTGCATCCTCTTCCATCAGTTATTGGATGAGAGTTCCAGCACGACTGTTAGGGTGTTTGGCCATCTGATCACCAGACTAGGTCAGATCAGGCTTTCTCTCGACCATTGCCAGCAGACTACAGAGGATATATCATTGTGGATTTCAGGGGACCTCTCGAGCACTCTGCCTATTCCTGTTCTCATGTGGTCTTCATTTATCATGGTCTGTTATTCCTCGTTCTCCCTTTCTGTTCTTGATCCAGCTGGGATCTCCTGCTCCCCTAAGCTTTCTTTCCCTCAAATCTTGCCCTTCATTACTCCCACTGTCGTCCAGGTTGTTCATGTAGATCTCATCCATTTCTCTGTCATTGAGTGATCCCTGGGTGTTTCCTAGGGTCCCGTTTTCTAGGTAGCCTCCCTGGAGTTGTGTAGCAGTCTAGTCATCTTTGTTTTACATCTAGTATCCTCCTTTGAGTGAGTACATACCATGTTCATCCTTCTGAGTCTGGGTTACCTCACTCAGGATGATTTTTTCTAGATCCATCCATTTGCCTGCAAACCTCATGATGTCATTGTTTTTCTCTGCTGAGTAGTACTCCATTGTGTATATGTACCATATTTTCTTTATCCATTCTTCAGTTGAAGGGCTTCTAGGTTGTTTCCAGGTTCTGGCTATTACAAACAAAGCTGATATGAACATAGCTGAGCAAATGCCCTTGTGGTATGATTGAGCCCAAGAGTGCTACAGCTGGGTCTTGGGGGAGATGGATTCCCAATTTTCTAAGGAAGCACCATATTGATTTCCAAAGTAGCTGTACAAGCTTGCATTGCCACCAGCAGTGGAGGAGAGTTCCCCTTGCTCCACATCCTCTCCAGCATAAGCTGTCTTCTGTGTTTTTGATCTTAGCCATTCTGACAGGTGTAACGTAACGTGGTATCTCAGAGTCATTTTGATTTGCATTTCCCGGATAGTTAGGGATGTTGAGCAATTCCTTAAATGTCTTTCAGCCATTTGAACTTCCTCTGTGGAGAATTCTCTGTTTAGTTCTATAGCCCATTTCTTAATTGGACTGTTGGGCATTTTGATGTCTAATTTCTTGAGTTCTTTATATATTCTAGATATCAGCCCTCTGTCAGATGTGGGCTTGGTGAAGACCTTTTCCCATTCTGTAGGCTGTTGCTTTGTCTTGTTGACCGTGTCCTTTGCTCTACAAAAGCTTCTCAGTTTCAACAGGTCCCATTGATTGATTGTTTCTCTCAGTGTCTGTGCTACTGGTGTTATATTTAGAAAGTGATCTCCAGTGCCAATGTGTTCAAGAGTACTTCCAACTTCCTCTTCTATCAGGTTCAGAGTAACTGGATTTATGTTGAGGTCTTTGATCCACTTGGACTTAAGTTTTGTGCACAGTGACAGATATGGATCTATTTGCAGCCTTCTACACGTTGACATCCAGTTATGCCAGCACCATTTGTTAAAGATGCTTTCTTTTTTCCATTGTACAGTTTTGGCTTCTTTGTCAAAAATTATATGTCCATAAATTTTTTAAAAAAAAGAAATGTAGTTAGGAAAGAATGAAGTTATAAAATCTGAGAATAAGGGGTTGGGGATTTAGCTCAGTGGTAGAACACTTGCCTAGGAAGCGCAAGGTCATGGGTTCAGTCCTAAGCTCTGGAAAAAAAAGACAAAAAAAAAATCTTAGAATAAAATAAGTATAAATTTAGGGTAATGTTTACATTAATTATTTGTAAATTAGATACTTATGGAGCACTATAGCCAATTATGTGGGCTTTTAAAATGATATTTAAAATGTCATTAAAACATTACTTGAAAACACACACCAAAAAAAAAAAAAATAGATTTTGATGGCAAAGTATAGCTTGCTTCTAGAAGAGTAAGAATTTGGTAGAGATTAAAAATGAGAAGCCACCTGGATGCTTGACTATGAACAGAGGCTGGATGGGAGTCCACTATCCTTGTGAACAGCAGCTTCAATTTCATCATTCAGGATGAGGCTCCTAGTCAGCCTTGAGTTTAACAAGGTGTCATTTTAGAATAGAGACTCTCCAAGCCCGATAGGTACACATGACACAAAGAGTAGACTAGAAAAATCAAACCACTGCTAAGTGGACATGAAGAGAATTATGTTTGTATACATTATACTTTAATACTATGTGTTAATTATATAATATATTACTTGTACTACAGGCAAAAATTAAATTACTTGTGTAGAATTTAAAAAAAAAAAAAGAAAGAAAAATTCCTCAGCTTGTGCATACTCTCCAGAGTCTCATCTGTGAAACATCTGAGGATAATCTCCTTCCGGGTTAACTGAGGTGATGTTTTAAGCTCTGTGCCCTGCACCTGCTGCAGAGTAAGCTGCCCTGTAAAAGCAGTCTTGTCAACTGTCCTCTATGTAATCTCCTCTTTGTCTTTATTTCTAGGCTGGCTCAGCTTGGAAGACATGTTACACATAAGCCACCTGTGTTAAAAGGGGCTTTGTGATCTATACAGGGCTGTCCCCCCAGGTCTTGTTCTGCATTGTTCTACACGGATGAGGTGTGACAATCTCATCAAACTGTGGAGAGCAGAGTGCCAGTGTAATCCACCCTGGTTTGAAATCATTCCCTGGTATCACCCTGCCCTGGTAAGATGTGGTGACTGGGTTTTCATCACTGGCATGAAGCACTTGAGGAAATTCTGTGAGTGAAGAATGGTTTGTTTGAACTCGCCACCATTTTAGGGGGCTCAGCCTGATGCCATCTGGATCCATTGCTATGGGCCTGACTTAAGACAAAATGTCACAGTGGAAAGGTGTGGCTGAGCAAACTTCTCATCTTATGGAGGCCAGGATACAGAAAGAGAGTGCCTGTGGTATCACAGGGCTTTCTCTTTCATCTACTTTTATTCCATCTAGGCCCCACCCAACCTGTAGAACAGTACTGCCCATATTCAGGAACCCTCACAGACCACCCAGAAATGTGTTATCAGTCACCTGAGTACCTCTTAATGCAATCAAGTTGATAATCAATGTTACCCGTCACAGATCTGAAGAGAAGCCTTCCTTAGTCAGTAAAATGTATATACAGAGACCCTTACATATACAGAGACCAGAACCCTGGATCTCACATAAAATCCAAACATCGTATCATGTGCTTCTGAGCCTAGCACTGAAGAGTAGAGAGATGGGCAGATCCATGGGACTCACTGGCCAGCCTAGTAGGTAGGTTCCAGGTCAGTGGGAGACCCTGCCTCAAAACAACAATAAGGTGACAATGCCCAGGTATGACAGCCTATGTTGCCAATGTGCACACTTGTACATACACACACACACACACACACACACACACACACACACACAGTGAGAGGGGGGAGGAGAGATGTAGATGCCTACATATTCTGGTTGAGTTAGCCTGAACCAACCTAACCTGAGTCAAACTAGAATCAGCTGAGTTGAGCCAAGCCAGGTTGGGGCAGATGTCTCTCAGGACTGAAATACTTGGGTAAGTGTGGACTTATAGCCAGTGGGTTCAGAGATGGGCAAAGGGCACAAGGTCCGGGACCATGAGATATTGCCTGATGCATCAGGCAAAAGCAAGAACCTGGGAATCAGACAAGCTGTTTCTCCCTTTTCACTTTGCAGCAGCTGCATAACTCAAAGCACGTCACTTAACCTCTGCGGGACTCGGTGCCTGGCCTGCAGAAGAATGGTGATATGCACAGCAGCCATCACAAAACGACATGCGTGGATCTTAAAGAGTGCCTGGCATGGTGCTGGCACCACTCCCCCTGTTAGTCAGCAAAGGACAACAGAGAAAAGAGGGGCTTGCTGCTGTGACGCTGAGGACCGCCAACACAGGCCTGAATCCTCCGTCTGCACTGTCCCAGCTGGCTTGCAATGATTTTTGAATGTCTGTCCAGGTCTTGTTTGTGGTTTTACTTTTACATCCCCAGCCACTTCCCAGTGTCTAGAAGGAATAAACACACAACCTCACAAGCAAGAGGACAAATGCTTTGTTACCATGCAGCAGGCTGAGCCATTATACACACAGATGCTTTACACGTGCATAGTGTCCATCAGATATTCCATTTTCGGGACTCTTTGAAGCTGTCATTACACTTTGTACCGAAAAACAACCTAAGGTGAACTTCATTTTCCCAAACGGTCTTGCAGGGCCTCTGTCCTCCACTGTTGGCCTCTTTGAATCAACACACATGGTCTCACTTCACAGGCGAGATGGCTGAGACCAAATTGCTTTAAGGCACTTAGATCTAGCTTCCAAGTCCACTGTTCTCTTCTTGGCATGGCAGCTGCTCCACAAACTGGCCCCATGTACCCTAGAGGCCTCCTGAGTAATGCACAGGCTCTGCTCAGGGTCTTCAGCAGGGTTGGAGGGGAGTCATTTAGGGGTCAGCCTTTGGCAGTGGGCTCTCTACACTAGGGAGAAGAAGCTCTCCTCACCAACAGCTTTTGTATATTAGGGAGCACTCAAATGTGTATAAAGGTGCATGTTCAGATATGTATACGTGCATGTGGGTCTCAGAGAGCTGTAATTCCTTATTCACTGTCCACTTGATTTTTTTTTGTTTTGTTTTTTGTTTGTTTGTTTGTTTGTTTGTTTGAGACAGGGTTTCTGTGTTGTTTTGTGCCTTTCCTGGAACTCACTCTGTAGCCCAGAACTCACAGAGATCCACCTGCCTCTGCTTCCTGAGTGCTGGGATTCAAGGTGTGCACCACTGTCGCCCAGCTGTCCACTTGATTTTTGAGAGAATGTTTCTGACTAGTCCGGTACTGGCCAGTTCGGTACAACACCAGTCTGCCTGCTTGCCTTGGAAGCACTGGGATCACAAGCATACAACAACCCAGCTAGTTATGCAGTCAGGTGGGTTTTTTTCTTTAATGCGGTCTGTGGGTATCAAAGGAAGGTCCTTGTTAGACAAGCATTTTACCGAGTCAGCCATCTCCCCAGCCACTGACAGCTTCATTAGTTATGACTTGCTGCAATGTGCTGCAGGTCTCCAGGAAGCTGGGCTTCCTTAGCATGGGTGAGCTGTACCCACTGTCTCACAGTGCCCTGCCCATCATCTTGCATGCCCTGCCCTCAGCCTTACTGCTCAAGGTGTTCTTTCCTCTTATTGCTAGAGAGATTGACAAGAACCCAGAATATGTTCACCGGACAACACAAAAGCTGATCAGAACTGGAGATCCCCTGAGTGTTAGCCAGACACTGTGTTGGGCCCTGACTGTGTAATTCTAGGCTATGTTAGACACACATAAGAAAAAGAAGTGTAATTAGGGGTGTGAATATCCACTGGATGGATTCTTCAGCTAACACAATGAGTAGGGCATTTTGTACTGATCTTGTTTCTTAACCCTCATGGTTTAATGTGAAATGTGGCCCCACAGGCTCATGTATCTGCACACTTGGTGCCTGGCTGGTGGAGCAGTTGTAGGAGGTAGCGGGACCTTTAAGAGATGGGTCCTAGTGGCAGGAAGTGTGTCTGGGGATGGGCCTTGAGGTTGTGTGGCCCTGCTTTCTCTCCTATCCCTCTCTGCTTCCTAGGCTACAGATAATGAACAAGCAGTTCAAATGTTCCATGCTCTGTGCCTAATTCAGGGCAGTGTGAGCAAGTCTGCTCTGCTATATGGCAGTATCCACCGGCCCTCCACAAACACAGAAGGACACAGGAGTCACTGCATTTTGCAGATGAGCAGACTGGGGCTTCTGCAGCAAGGACTGAGAAGCATGTCTGTCTGTCATGGTACTGGGGCAAGCATTTTCCGTCCTGGTAGAAGAGGAATCTGCTGGCACCTGGCAGGAGGGTGAGTAAGATCATGAACTTCAGCATGGAATTGGACAATGAGTCAAAGTAGCTGACTTGGGAGAAATGACTTCCAGGTCCCTAATGAGCAAGGTGTCGCACAGGAGGCATGCTAGTGGCTAATTAACAGGAATTCATCTTCTGCGTTCCATGTACTGTTTTGTGTGTGTTTGTGTGTGTGTGTGTGTGTGTCTGTCTGTGTGTGTGTGTCTGTGTCTATGTGTGTCTGTGTCTATGTGTACATGTAGAGGCCAGAGGTCAACCACAGGTATCATTCTTCAGGCATGTTCCCTTACTTTTGAGAATAGGATCCCTTCTGGAGTTCACTGATTTTTCTAGACTGGCTGTCCAGAGATCCTCTTGTAACCCCGCTGAGGGGGAACGGTGGGATGTAAGCATGTCACTTTAGATGTCTTGATCAATTCAGCCAAAGAGAAAGTCCTCATGATAACAGCACAGTTGAGCAAATTGCCTACAGACACACAGGGAAGCACCAGGGGCAGCCACAGTTTGTACACAGCCCGGCTGAGTACAATTCATTGATGAGTTTGTTCCTCAGCTTGATTGGGTCCAAGCTCTCATTAGCATCTCTGAAGTGAAGCAAAGATAAATTATGGACAATGTTCCATGATCTATGAGAGAAATAAAACAAGATATGACATTTAGCAGTGCATGGTGACCAACACTCCTGAAAGACAAACGGAAAACTTGGTGGTTAAAATCTGGGCCTCCATATTTCAGGATCTAAATTGAGTGTGTTTTCTTGGATCACAGCAACAGAGAAGAGCAGAGTCAGCATTCCTCGGGCAGCTACTTTTCATGTGGATTATAATGAACCCAGTGTGTGGCACAGACAAAGCCGCCCTGCCCTTCCCCGGGGACTACTGATGCCTGTTTATCCAGACAGTCAGAATAAATTGCTACTTTTCCTATTTGCCAAACGAAAAAACAAAACACAACACAAAACAAAAACTCAGGGCTGATTTTCAGTGGAGCAAATATTCATGAGTGATCTTGAGTTTCCCTACTGCTTGGGTCAGTACCATTTCTGGGGTTTATAGTACTGACTTGGCTGTGCGTCCCTAAGAAGTTGACTATTGTCAGCTTCACAGTGATAGAGTTTCTGAGATTAAGTTACCTGAAGTATGAAGACCCACACTGAATGAAGCTCCATCCCATGCTCTAGGATCCAGGACTGAGTAGACAGGAGAAAGTGAGCTGAGTACCACATTCATCTCTCTCCGCCTCCTGGCTGTCGATGCTGTGTGAGCAGCAGGCTCAGATCATGCAGCTGTACCTCCCCCGCTGTGCTGGACTGAATCCCCATGAGCCAAAGCAAGCCCTTCCTCCCTCAAGTTAGCTCTGCCAGACAGTTTGTCCCCGCAGTGAGACACTGTCCATTAATCCCTTTGCAGCCTCAAAGAAGAGAGAGACACACCAGCAGTGGACCCAAGTTTCATCTCCAAGTATTGTCCCACCCTTTCCCTACTGTTCCCTCTTTCGGGGCAAGGAAACTCAGGCCGTTTCCCAGGGTCATCACTAACAAGCTAGAACACCTGCTCAGGCTCACTGCCTCTGAAGCCCAAGTTGTCATCAATGCCAACTGTTGGTAAGATGAATTTGTTCCGTGTGTTCGGTAAGCATGAGTACCAGAACATGAGGCAGCCCTTAGCAATTTGCCCAGTCATAAGGTACACCCATGGGAATACCTACCATATGCCAGAGGGAGCTCTGCAGACCACATCCCAGACCCCTCACTATCATTCTCCACCACCCATGTCAGCACTGATTGCATCATGCTCTCTCTCTGTGCCCAGACAGAATCTCAACACTCCTATAGGAAGCCACTAGCAAAGCAGAAGTCATGTAGGAGGTTTGGCAGGATGCGCTATACATGGACACTTATAAGAGTGGACGGTACAGATTGCTTCCCAAGTCTGTGTCCAGTGATGTGACATTGGTAGGTCAGCACTGACCATGGTGGGTGCATTTATGCCTCAGAACTGGGTAAAGGTTGCACAGCAGAGCCTTTGCTGCAGAAAGCTATTTCAGCAGCACACTGCTGCCTGGGTACTTCTCCTGATCCCAACCTGACATTTTACAACCTCGGGGATCAGCTTTAGTAGCCCTCATTTTACAATGTGGAGCAGGTCTGGCCAAGGTCATACAGTAGCCAGAGCAGAGCTGGGAGATGAGCTCCGTCCTTCGCTCTGTGAAGAGTAACAGAGAGTGGGAAGAACTCACAAAGCCCTCTGCAAATACAAGAGATTATTATTCCTGTCACCACCATGACTGCCAGGGAGACAGAGCCAATGATTCTGAACTACTGCAGTCCAGCTGGCTCCAGGGCTATCAATTTCAAAGCTACCCATGGTGGAATCCCCAGGTCTAGCTCCTTTCTCATCAGCTAAGAGCCCTTATAATGCAGTCCCCTAGCAGCACCCACACATCACTGTCTCAGACTGCCCTGGACTGACAGTCTTTCTTCCAGAGCAGCAAAATCTGCTATAAGGGGCTTGGATGTGCTTTTATCAGACCACAATTTCCTTTTCTCCTAACACAATTTTAATTAATCATTTGAGAATTTCATACAATTTATTTTGATCATATTTATTACCCTCTCCCAACTTCCTCCATCAGATCTACTCCCCCCATTCCCTACCCACCCAACTGTGTTCATTTTGTGCAGCCCATATACTCTTGGGTGAGTGGCCATCTACTGGAACATGGTCAACCTTCCAGGGGCCACATCCTTACAACTGACTCTCCTTCTCCCAGAAGCTATGACCTATTACTACTGATTTGTATGTCCAGGATGACACTTAAGTGCATTCTAAATACTTATCCCACTGGTAAAACATTCCCTCCTCATCAAGGAAGAGTTTCTTCCCAGCAGACAGAGACCATTACAGAAAGCCACAGCTAACCAAAATACAGAGAACTGATGGTAGGTGCCCAACCACAAGTGATAAATCTACTACCACCCTTACAGCTAAGGTTCAGGGAGCACTGAGAAAGAAACGGTGGAAAGATTTTTAAGAGCGACAGGATCAGAATGTCTGCTGCAATGTTGCAACTTCTAGAAGTGACAGGGAAGTTACATCCATGAAATCTCAACAATATGGCTGTTTAAACAATGCCTGAGCAATGGTGTTAGTTGGCATGCCAATATGGATGTGGGAAGAGCTACAGGAAACCAAAAACTGCTGAGAGAGAAGGAGAACTAGTGTTCCCTAGAAAAGAGCACCCTAAATAACTATTCAATTCCAAGTGGTCAACCCTAAAAAATGTACATACAAACAACATTAAATGGAGTCAGCAGGTTGCATTAAATATTAATTTGCATATATATGTGTGTGCCTGTGTGTGCATATAGCAATGATAATTAAAGAGTAAGAGACCATAAATTTGAAAGGAAGCAGAGGTCCATGGGCAAAGTTAGAATAGGTAGAGAGAGGGGAAGTTATATTTTAATTAAATAAAAATAAAAATTTTAATTAAAACATTGTGAGATCTCAAATTAATAACTCAAAGGTGCACCTTAACGCCTTGTAAAAACAAGAACAAACAACATCTCTCGCAAGAGTAGATGGAAAGAGATCATCACAACCAAAATCTTAATTGTACTGCTCCAAGTTTAGCAGTCAAACACAAAATGTGATTGGCAAGTATTGCTGCCACATCATCTTTGTGTCCAAAAACATTTATGGACATCCTTAGCTACTTTTCACATCGCCGTTGCCACCAAGTTTCTGACCAAAATAACCTGAAGAAGGGGATGTTTGGCTCCCAGTTTCAGGGCATTCTGTCCTCTGCACTTGATCCTACACACTTAGGCAGAACACCATGGTGAAAGGAGTGTGGCCGAAGAGGCTGGTCACCTTATTGTAGGCAGGAAACAGATATTGGATCACACTGTGAGCCCAGAGTTTGCACTTCTGTTAATTAAATAAAATGAACATTGGATCAGGAGGCTGAGTTAGCAATTAGTTGACAGAAAGTAATCATAGAGCCTTGGAGGGCATCTGAGAGAGACAGAGCGACACAGGAAGTAGTAGGGTGGGGTTTGGAATGGCATGGCTTTTCCTGGTTTGGTGAAGTGGAAGCACAGGTCTTCTGAAGACACCAGCAAGGAGGGAAGCTTAGCTAATTGCAACCCAACCTCTCTGAGCTAGCAGGTTTTCACTCCAGCCTTTGAATCTTGATTCTTATTTATAAACAGAATGATAGAAATTTAGTTAAAGTTACCTTTAGAAGCAGCATCAGAGCTGGTGCCTGTTAAATTTTAGGCATCTGGACAGGCCTGCCCTTGGTGTCCTATCAGAGGATATACCTCAGCTGCAGCCACTAAGAGCACCCCTTGTGCATATTCACTATGTTTCCTTATAAAAGGTGGGCTTTGCCCACCTCCCATCTCTTTCTCTTTCTCTTTCTCTTCTTCACTCTCGTCCCCAGGGATCGGTCTCTGCCCCCTTCTCTCCCCTCCCCTCAATAAACCTCCCATGTGAGGCCTGTTGTATGGTGTGACACTTTCTTGCTGTTTTTTAAAAATACAGTAGTGCCTGTGGGAACAGGATTCCTACCAGGCTAAGGCCTGAGCAGCCAGGCCACCGCTAGAGGAGAAGCAGCCAGTAACTGCAGTCACAATTGCTGGCTGAAATAGCAGCAGATTAAGGTGCAGCCGCTGTGCGGAAGTGAAATCAACAGTGCCCTTTGAGGTCCAGTTCTCTTCACATCCGACAGGATGATGTTGGAAAGAGGTCACAGAAAACCTAAAACTTACAGCAATTGCTAGCACCTGTCCTTGTTACATCCTTCCACCCTCTCAAGAACACTCTGAAGGAAATGCTGCTATATCCTGTTTCTCAGAAGGGAACCGTGCTTAGGAGAGGTGACTTGCACAAGAATGCACAGCAATGGAGAGATAGAAGGGGACACACATCTGGACAGCTAGACTCGGGATCCATTATTTGCTTGACTGAGAAGCATTTCCCTGAACTGGTTTCAAGGGGTGGGTAGGAGTTCATCTGATTGGGAAAGAGAACATAAAGGTTTTCAGCTCAGAAGCAGAAGAGCATGTGGCTGTGTGGGGGTTGTTCTAGGATTCTGAATGGAGAAGGAAATCAGACGGGGGAGACGGTTCAGAGTAAGAGCACATGACAACTTGAGTTTGGATCCCAAGTACACACATACAAAAATAAAACAAACCTTGGCGTCACAGCTACTTACACCTTAACCCCGGCAAAGACCAGAGGCCTTGCTGACTGCCAGCCTCGCTCCAGGTTCAGTCAGAGACCCTATCTCAAGGGAATAAAGTGGAGAGTGACATTGATATGATACTCAACTCTGCTCCGCCCCATACACACACCACACACCACAAACATACACCACACACACACACACACACACACACACACACACACACACACACACACACACAAGGGTATATGTGCTAAGTGTTTGGCTGGCACCTGGCCCACTTGCCATTTTACAGGACTGAGAGTATTCATTATGAGGAGTAAGGCTGGAGAGCAAATCAAAAGACAAGACGTGGGGGACTTCAGCGATCTGTTGGGAATTTGGAATCAATCCATCCCTCGACCAGCAGCTTTCACGGCATTGAATCACAGGGGTAAGGAGTGGATCAAGAGAGACAGGGCCTCGAAGCAACTCACCCTTCACAGGTGCCGTTTGTAAGCATTAAGTTTTCATTTAAAAGCCATATGAATGCTGCTGCCTCCTCTGGAACTCATTTCATCTGCTGCTGTAAGATAAATATGTTTAGACCATCAACCATCAAGCAACAGGTGATGCTCCTCTCTGAACTCAGCACCACTGACATCTGATCCCAGATCATCCTCTACTGTGGACTGTATCACAGATGCTCAACAGTATCCCTGGCCAGTCCCAAACCCTTCCTCAACCAAATTGCAATAACTCAAACTGTATCCAGACACTACCAACACATCCCCTGAAGGTCACACAGCCATGATTTGAAAATCTCCAATCTGGCTTACATCCTGCAGTGTCCTGCTTCTCCTGAACGGGATTTGAGAAGCACGACATGTCCTGGGAAGAATTTAATGCAAGCTCTGTTCCAGGCAGAGATTAGAAGCTTCTTCTGGTGGCCACATTATAATAGTGATACTGTGATCTTTGTCATTTTTGCCAAATGAAGGTCAGAGAAGTCAGTGAGTCTCTTTCAAGATACACAGCCATTGGGGTCCATGTTGATGTCTGTGGCCTGTTCCACCCCCTGAGCCATGTTGGTGTCTGTAGGCTGTGCTGCTGCTGCTGCTGCTGCTGGGGCCCATGTTGAGCTGAATGGCCTGTATAGCCACCTTGGGGCCATGTTGATGTCTGTGTTCCATGATGCCATCAAGGAAGAACCACATCAGAGTCGATGATCCTTATGTGGTGGGGGCCTTGATCATGTCCATGGCTCATGTTGCCACATAAGGTCATGGTGATATCCATGGTCTGTGTTGCTACCTAAAGCCATGTCAATGTCTGTAGGCTCTGCTGCCACCTGGGGCAATGTTGATGTCTGTGGTCCATCTGTGGTCTGTGCTACCACCTGAGGCCATGCTGATGTCTATGAGCCCAGCAGTCACTGGGATCCGTATTGGTGTCCATGGCCCATGTTACCCTGGAGGCCATGTTGATGTCCTCTGCATGTGCTGTCCCTGGAGACTGTAATGGTGTCTGTAGCCTGTGCTCTGGCAGAGGGCCATGATGGTGCCAGTAGTCTGTACTTCCACCAGGGACCAAGTAGAGACGGGGATCCCTTTTCTGGCCTAAGTTCCAAGCCAGTGAGGCTGTCTCACAAAAAACATAGAAGATATCTCAGAACTGACACCTGAGGCTGTTTGCTGACCTCCGTACTGGTGTGCACATGCATACTTGCACACAGGATCACACACACACACACACACACACACACACACACACACACACACACACACCACCAAGGCACAGAAGCGCTGTCTACAACAACCCTAATTCCAGTGAACCCTTAGTCCTGTTCAGGACACGTCAGGATCTGCTCTAACACATACGCCAATCTGGCAGTACCCACTGCAAGCCTGTGAGTCTCTTCTCCTCACCTGCCACTCAAACACCGTCAGAGTCACACCACCAGAAACCAGCAAGCTGACCTCTAACGAGGAAAGCGTCCACCCTGGGGAATCACAGGTCACTTCAGACAGTAGTGTGAGGAAGAGAAATTACAGGATTTGGAGGCCCAAAGAAATGGGGCTGGGTTCTGGGTCAGCGCCTGTCATGCTGCGGGAATGAGTCTATGATTCTCATGTCTCAGCTATAAGATGAGACCGATGAGGCACAGTTCAAGGTGTACTGGAGAAGAGCAATGTGGGAGCCGGGGCACGGGACCGTGTGGCACCTTCGTGCTGTGTGTGTCTTATTGGCTTCTCCTGAGGCACCAACATCCCCCATGAGTGCCAAACCAGACCCTGGCATCACCAGGATGGTGCTGAGAGGGTGAGGCTTGTTTACTCCCTCCTGAAACCGAGACCGAAGGACAAAACAACTTGCCTAAAGTCACAGCAAACCAGCACAGGGATGGAGCTGGAGCACTCGCACATAGGAACACGTTGGCCATGTAGCCCTCTGACACCTGGGATCTTTTCCGAACGTTGCAGTGAGAAAGAGTCAAATGTACATCTTCTAACATCCAGTCTTGCCAAGCACAGAAACAGGTGTTTCAGTGCCTCAGAGTCATCCACCCTTCTATTTGTTTCCTAAGATTTCAAGCACAAAGTCCCCAACCCATATGTCTCACAGTTCTGAAGGCCACATGCCCCAAATCAGGTGAGCGCTCTCGGGAGGCGGGGTGGGGATACCCTTCTTTACCCCGTCCAGATCCTGGTAGCTTCCAGCATTCCTTGGCTTGTAGGCACGCCATTCTCCTCTCAACCTCCATCCTCATATAACTGTCTCCCTCCTGCGTCTGTCTCTTTCCCGGAGCACAGAACCCAGGGCAGCAGCCTTGTTAGATGAGATCCCATTCTACCCCATTCTGATTTTGCCATCGGACAAGGTCTCAGGTAGTCTGGGCTTTCCTCAAACTTACTAAATAGCCAAGGATGACACTGGATTTTAATTCCCCTGCCTCCGTTTCCTAATCACTGGAATTTCAGGTGTGCACCCCCATGCCCAGTTTATGAGAAACTAGGGAAGGAGCCCAGGGTCTCATGCATTGTATGCAAGCACTGCCCCTCACTGAGCTATATTCTTGGCCATACTATGACTTCATCTTATCTACAGTCATGAAAATCCTATTTCCAAATGAAGTCATATGTACATGCACTTAGGGCTCAGTCTTCAGCTCATCTCAGGGACACAGTCCAACCTATTCCAATACTCCAACTCCATTCTCCTTTTAAACAAAATCAAGCACCAAGTCTCAGAGAAGTTTAGTAACTTATAAAAGATCACACAGCCAGAACATGGCAAGGCAAGACATAAGTCCCTTTGAGTCCTCACGTCTACTGCCAATCTCTGAAAACCCCAAGTCAACCTGGCAGGGACAGGAGCCCAGGGGCTCCATCTGCCTCCTGCCCAAGCTTTGGTTTGTTTTCTCTCCATCTTAAGACTTCCCTTTGGCAGAACAGTGCAGACCCCGAAGGCAATGAGTCAGGTAAACCCCAGTACAGAGGACCTCCCAGCGGGCAGCACTGAGTTGTCCAAGGAGCCAGCAGGAAAGTTGACAGGACAAACCCCACCCACCTCTCTGAAGATTCCCAGAGAAAGCACTTTGCACACTTACACGACTCAATTAGGAATCCTGAAACATGTGAATCTTGGCTTTTTTGTTTTTTTGGTTTTTATTTTTTTTTGAGATTGTTTCTCTGCCTACCTCTGACTGTCCTGGAACTATCCTCTGCCTGGATTAAGGGTGTATGGCACCACCACCCAGCTAATCTTGGCATTCTTATTGTCTTGTGAAAGAAACAAAGTTACAAACACAGAGGCAGCTCCCTAAATGTTGGTGCCCCATAGCAAGGCTGTTCTAATGATCCCCTGAGGGTGACAGGCACTGTTGTCCCAGAGGAGTCCAGAGAAAGCCGCCATGCTGGTGTCACCACAGAGGTCCTAGAGGAAAGGCATGGAGATGACATCATGATCACTATTATAATAAGGACTTTCTTATGTCATTCCTCACCCATCTCCTACTCAGCTCCCTCCTCACACCCTGCTCACAGTGTCTGCATTCCTCCATAGAACCACAGACTTCATATTGCTGTCCTGCTCAGGGACCCATAGCTCCAAAGGCTTCTCCCACAGGAGCAATGAGATGGATTTGTATGACCTGGACAATCATGTAACCACTTGGCTTCAGTTGCCTGCCTGGGAAGGGTGATGGCAGTTACTCCAGGGCTTGGATGAGCTCGTCTGTGGAAAGCTCTCCACATGGCTCCTGACACCCACCCAATCACCAGCCACCTTCCTCATTCGTCTTATGCCAAAGTGTACTACCATCTGGCCAAGAAACGAGCATGGGCTAACTAATCAGTTCCCACACTTGGGGGCCATCTCCACCAGCCCACTGACTGTGTGTGTCCCCTGCTGCCTGCAGCACATGACTCTTCTGCTGAGGTTGACCCATGCTATCCTGTTATTTGGTGAGAGAAAGACCCAAGTCTTAAACTGGCCTGGTCCCATCCACCTTTTTGGACTACAAAGTGAGAGGGCTAACACATTCACCTGTTTCTGAACTTTATACGCCCTGGCTCCCTTTCCTTGACGGAGTAGGAAGAGGGTTCTCATGTCTCCTAAGCTAGTATCTCACTATGTAACTGAAAATTGCCTTAAAATTCTGTTTACCTGGCCCCCACTTTCTCTGTGTGGGCTTGCCGGCTTGAGCCAGCATGCCCGGTTTATCCAGTGCTGGAGATTAAACTAGAGTTTAGCACGCTGTCCTGCCTACATAATAGCTCCCATTTGTCACAGTATGTCAATCAAGAAGGCGCCTCTCAATTCTGCACTTACAAACTGTAAGGCTAAATTCAAGTGACATAGTTTCTCCAAGCCCTGGTCTAGAAAATGAGGCTAAGCATGAAGCTTAACCTGTACTGTCAAATGCGGTGGCTGCAGGGCCTAGAGTAATGGTTCAGCCGGTAAGAGCACTGACTATTTCAAGAGAACCAGGGTCACTCTCCAGCACCCACATGGTGGCTCACAACCACCTGGAACTCCAGTCCCAGGGGTTCAGTGCCTTATTATGACTCTTGGGGCACCACTATAAGCCCATAGTGCACAAACATACATGCAGGCAAAATATTCATACACAAAATAATAAAATGAAACCTTTAATTCAAAAATAAAATTAATCAGTAGCCATTAGCCAAATGCAGTTAATAAATTTAAATTCATTAAGATAAAAGAAAATTTAAAAATCCTTCCCTAAGTCATATAAGCCACATTTTTTTTTTAAATTTTAAATGCTTGGCCAATATCTTAGGCTTGTCCCCAGCTAGCCCTTACAACTTAAATTAACTCATTTCTCTCTCTCTCTCTCTCTCTCTCTCTCTCTCTATCTATATATATATATATATATATATATATATATATATATATAAATTTTTAACATTTTACATACCAACACCAGTTCTCCCTCCCTCCCCTACAAATAGCACCCAATGTGTTGGCAAGAGTTTCCACCTAAAACCTGACAAAAAGATCCTAAAACGGAACTAAAAACAGCTTTCTAGTTGTCTCTCTCAAGTTAGTGGCAGCCTGCCAGTTTGAGCTACTATGGTGGGTTCCTGGCATGTGCGTCTGACCTACAGTGTGGCAGGAATGAGGAGTCTACAAGTGGCACTTTACTCTGCTACATGGTGGATTTAGCCTTTGCTATTTAAAAAAAAAAAAAAAAGTTTCTGGGCTATGCGATGTTTGATAGAACTACTTCTGACAGTTGATGGTACACATGGCTCCAGACCCAGAGCTGGTGGTAAACTGTATCACCACCACTTTGGAAATTGAGATGGGCAGAGCCAACAGCCACAGTGGCATTTCAGTCTTACAAAGATGGATATTACACAGAGAATCTGGTTTATGTTGTCTTTGGGATTTTTAACTACAAAAAAAAGATTTGATCGTAAAAGCTGTTGAGTTAAATGAATATGTATATTTTAAAGGTAACTTGACTTCAAAATTTGGATATAAGGATATGGTGCTTTGGAAAAGAGTCTCTGCTTTTGTTTCCACAGAAAGCCAGAGGCTATGGATTTGTTCCAGATTAAGATACATCAGGTTTGATCAGGCAAGACCACCTGAAAGGTCTCTGATGACACCATGGCCCAGATGATCCAACATCCAGAATGGTTTCAAGGCAACTGGCTCAGAGGCTCACCCTAATGGTCTACTCCATAATCCTAAAATTTTCTTTGTGTCCCCATAAGATACAGTGACCCCCTCCAGCAGGAAGTAGTAAGAGAAACTATGCCCAAATTCCCAAAATTATCAAGCTGGCTTTGGAGATGGAATTGGCTCACTCCTTCTCTAAACCCAGACACATTGCTAAAAGAAAAGGTTAAGAGATTCTTGTGTCCCAAATCAGAAGAGCCCTCTGGTGTGGGACAGAGAAAAACCAATATTTTTATTTAAATCAGGTTGATTATAAATGTGATCTCCTTCTAAGAAGAAAAGGGGATATGGTATAGATATAATAGGATGAAAGGGTAGATTAATAAACTTACTTTTAAAGAGCAACAACTCGTTTAAAATGTTTTACATTGGTATAGATTTTAGTCTATTGATACAAACTTAAAGTTAATTTTGTTATACTGTATGTATATTTCTACTCTTGTTTAATTATGTTTGCACAGCTCATTTAAAATTGTAATTGATAATTAAAAATAGATTAGTAATTAGTCATCTATTGGTGAAATTATTAAGGTCACTCCATGTAGTTAAAAGGGAGGTTTATTTTGTGGGGTAACTTACAAATGAAGGGATAGGTTGCAGGGTCTGGCAAATGTATGGCGCAGTCCGGCGGTGTTCTCTGGAGAACTCTGCTCAGTCTACCTCCAGCGTACAGGGTCCCAGAACCAAGAGAGACTTCTCCTCTCAATCATGGGTCTTCAGTGTCCTCCCTCAGCCCTGCCTTGTGGTGGTGACCATTACAGAAGCCTCAATGGGGGTTGGAACTTCCAGACCAAGGCTGGAATGGCTACCCACTACATCTCCCCCTTTTGTCTAAATAAGAAGGTTCTAACCTAATACAAGAGTATATACAAAGAAATGGTTATCAAATATTGTCTAGGAGTAATGAGGAATAATGAACTAGATAAGTTGGAATTAAAATAAATGCAAACAATATCAAGAAAAAACACATACTAAAATCCAGGGAAGTCTAGAGCGTGGGTAGGTGGCATGTTACAAAGATCATTCCAAAAGGGGTCCTATCCTAAAGAACCTAAGTCTACTACTTAATATATTCTACCTAAGATATTATATAATATATATTAAGTTGTAACTATAACTGCTAATCTCCAACCTCATCAAAGACCTCAGAAGGAATATAAAAATACCTGAGAAATGGGAGAAGGATGAAAGCAACTTTTGGGAGTCTTGAGCAAGTAGATAGAGACAGCTGGCAGCCTGGACAGTCACCTAATGTTTCTCAGCATCATTGGTGCATTCAAATTGACTACAGGCCTAGAGTATCTGACAGACCATTTTCAGAAGCAGAAATTCTGAAAGACCATCTTACCTTGTCTTGGCAAAGTACATTGGTCACTTTCCTTGTGTCCCGCTTGTCCAAAATGGACAGCATTTGTACTGTCAGCAGTTGAGGCAAGGGCAGTTTGTTGCCCAGTAGGCCATTTTATGCCAAGAAGACAAACTTCCAAATGGAAATGTCTTAGAAGCCCTACATTCTCTCGGGATCAAATTGGTGCTGCCAGGAGCAATTGTGTCTCAAGTCAACAGAATTCTAAGTTATTTAAATTCCATATTCTCTAGGTCCATAAAGTGTTTGAAGATTACCTGTCCATCTGACCTATGTATTTACAAATCTGGATAACCTAACTAATATAATTATAGAGATGATAAGCATAGGTGACAATAAATCTATAAGTCTTATCTACCTAAACAACCTAAGGAATAAGGCTTCATATAAATAGACAGTCTGTAAGCAAATGTACAGTAAAAGGACAATGACTTTAAATTGTGACAATACACAAAGTATCTTTAACAGAGATAGGAATGTATAGTGCAATATGCAATATGATAATAATCCTAAAAATATATCAGTATACAGAATATCTTAAACAGAAGTAGAACATACATACAGTATGACAGATATAAATTTACATTTGTATCAATATACAAATATTTCAAATAAGAGTAAAAATATGTGTACAATATAACAAACATAATTCTGTATTTGTATCACTATACAAATTATCTTAAATAGGAATATAAAAAGTTTCTATTTGTGTCAACATATAAGAATCCATAACAGTGCAAATTATCTAAGGCTGCTATTTTACTAAATTTGTTTACTAATGTATATGATAGTCTACCATAATATCTTATACCTATCCATTCCTGTAGATGTATCCGGCTTGTTAAATAAGAAACACAGAACCGATTGCAGAATTAAAAACCACGAGGTCAGAGCAAGAGCGGAAAACCTTACCCTTCACTGCTTCTGTGGTTCCTCCTCTCCGCAAGAGACCTACTTCTGTGCGTCCTGTCTATTTAAAGACTTTCTGTTCTCCTCTCTCATTGGTTGTAAACCCAGCCACATGACCTCCTCGTCACTGCCTGTTTGTACAGACCTCCAGGTCTTCTATGGTTGGTATTGAGATTAAAGGCGTGTGTCTGCCATGCTGGCTGTGTCCTTGAACACACAGAGATCCGCCTAGCTCTGCCTCCCAAGTGCTGGGATTAAAGGCGTGCCCCACTACTGCTCGGCTTCTGCTCTGGCTTGCTCTGACCTCAAGGCAACTTTATTGACATACAAATAAAATCACATTTCAATACAAATAAAATATCACTATACATTCCATTTCTTCTTTTCCCCCTTTTTTTTTTGAGACATAGTTTTTTTCCTTAAGGAGAGTACTGAGTTTGACAGTTTACTCCACCCCCAACCTAGAACCATTATCCATAACCCTGAGAAATGTGAAACCTTAGGGAGAAGGGGCGTCGTTTTCTTAGAATTGCTTCCTGCTGTTTAGGAGGCCATGGTATCTCTGTTGGGCATTGGGAGAAAGCTCAGATAGTTAAATCTCAGTTAGACTAACTGTAGATTATGCAGCAACTCTCAGAGTAATGGGTAAGATTGTCTGAAATTCTGGCAAGAAGTGTAGTATGATGATGATTACCATGGCATCATTCTAGATTGGATAGAGTTGTTGTTGGGGCCCCATCTTCCTTCTGGAGACTTTAGAGATTGCTATTGGAAAAACTTATTTTTTAACAGAATGGAAAGTTTGGATTTAAAGATGACATGACATGTAAGAAAGGATTATGAGAAATCAAGAGTAAGCATGGAGAGAATTAGAATCTTGAAGACAGGGGCTGGAGGGATGGCTCAGAGGTTAAGAGCACTGACTGCTCTTCCCAAGGTTCCAAGTTCAATTCCCAGCAACCACATGGTGGCTCACAGCCATCTATAATGAGATCTGGTGCCCTCTTCTGGTGTGCAGACATACATACAAACAGAACACTGTATGCATAATAAATAAATAAATCTTTAAAAAAAAAAAAAAGAAAGAAAGAATCTTGAAGACAATGGTCCCTTATAATTGGTTTCCTTCTGTCTCACATCAGAGGGCTCTTCTGATATGGGACTGAAGAATCTCTCAACCTTTTCTTTTATCAATATGCTTGGGTTTTAGAGAAGGAGTGAGCCAATTCCATCTCCAAAGCAAGCTTGGTTTATAATTGAATTGGAACCATAACTATTCTAGATTGATAGAGATATAGATGTTAGACAGTGATATTTTACCCTGTATAGATTGGTACCAATAGATTCTTTCTTTCTGCTGTAAATATCTAGATATCCAAGGCCTTATGATTTCTGGAAAATGGGTATTTCCATTATCCTGGAAAGACAAAAACAGAACCCTACCCCAACCTTTGATTGTTAAATTTTTCTTACAACTTGAAGAGATGTCACATTGGTGGATGATCTTTTACTTCTCCTCATCAAGGGGTTTCTCCTGTTCGAATTGATTTTTATTAATTTTGTTGGTATCCATAGCTTTTCTTCTCCTGTGGAAACAAAAGCAAAACCCCTTCTCCAACGTAGGACATATCCAGGTTTCCATTCTGAGGTCAACACATCTTTGAAATAAACTGGTTAGTTTAGCTCAGGAGTTTTGTCTGTTGTCCAATGTCTCTCCGCAGCTGTTGTTCCTTTCTCATCAGCATTGAGAAAATTCAAGGTTAATAAAGAACTATGCAATCTATTTCTAGGAGTCATTGTTACCTGTTGCTGTTTATTTAGCATATCCTTTAAAGTTCGATTGGATCTTTCTATGACTGCTTAGCCTGTGGGATTGTATGGTATAACTGTAAAATGCTTTATATTGTAATAAACAAAGAACTGTCTCATTTTATTGGAGACATATGCTGGGGCATTATCTGTCTTAATTTGTACAGGTACTCCCATGATGGCCATAAATTCTAATAGGTGTATAATCACAGAATCAGCCTTTTCAGAACTCATAGGAGTTGCCCATTGAAATCTTGAATAGGTGTCAATGGTATGGTGTACATACTTTAATCTTCCAAATTCTGCAAAATGAAACACATCCATCTGCCAAATTTCATTTCTTGTATCCCTTTGCTCCCTGCAGGTAATGGAGTTTAGTTATAGAAGGAACAAGTAGGACATTTTTCACAATATCCTTAGCTTGTTGCCAAGTAATGGAGAAATCCTTCTTCAAACCTTTGCTATTTACATGGTGTTTCATATGAAATTCTGAGGCTTCTAGTACATTACCTATTAGTAACTGATCAATCTCATCATTACCTTGTGCTAGAGGTCCTGACAGACCTGTATAGGATCTGATATGTGTTATATATATAGGATGTTCCCTTTTTCTGATGATTTCCTGCAATTGTATGAATAATAAAGTTAATTCTGTATTATCAGGAATAAATTCAGCAGTTTCAATATGTAAAACAACTCTCTCTGCATATTGAGAGTCAGTGACTATATTGAGGGGTTCTGTGAAGTCCATCAGTACCATAAGAACGGCATACAGTTCTGCCTTTTGCACAGAGCTGTATGGACTTTGTACCACTTTACTTAAGTCTTCTGATTTGTATCCTGCTTTCCCTGATTTATTTGCATCAGTATAGAATGTGAGGACTCCAGAAATTGGCTAGTGTCGTACAATGTGAGGAAGGACCCATTCAGTATTCTTTATTAATTCTATTCTCTTCCTCATTAGTTAAAGGTACTACAATTTCTGCTGGGTCCATTCCTGTCAACTGGCAAAGTCTTAATTTACTTTTTTGAATCAAATCAGAGATCTTTTCTATATAAGTCTTTAATTTCTTATTTAGTTTACGTGGTAGGAATATCCATTCCAATATAATATCTTCCCTCTGCATCAAAATACCTGTTGGGGAATGTCTGGAGACGAAGATGACAAGAATGCATTTAAGTTCTGGATCCACATGATCCACATGTGCTTCTCGAATTGTCTTTTCTACTAGAGCCAATTCCTTCTCAGCTTCAGCTGATAATTCTCTTGGACTATTTAATTCTTTGGCCCTTTCTAGAATATTAGCCAAATTTTGTAGTCCATCTTTGGGTATTCCCATGATACCCAATAAGTTGGAAATGCTTCCTAACAACTTTTGAAAATCATTAAGTGTCAGCCGGGCAGTGGTGGTGCACGCCTTTAATCCCAGCACTTGGGAGGCAGAGCCAGGTGGATCTTTGTGAGTTCGAGGCCAGCCTGAGCTACCAAGTGAGTTCCAGGAAAAGCCCCAAAGCTGCACAGACAAACCCTGTCTCAAAAAACCAAAAAAAAAAAAAAAAAAAAAAAAAAAAAAAAAAAGAAAATCATTAAGAGTCTTCAATTGATTTCTCCTTAATTGTACCTTTTGGGGTCTAATTTTTTGTAACTCTATCTTATATCCTAAGTATTTAATAGAATCTCCTCTTTGCATTTTTTTTTAGGAGCAATTTGCAGTCCCCAGCGAGGCAAAACTTTTTTTTACTTCTTCAAACATGCTTTCTAATGTATCTAACTTTGGATCAGCTAATCGGATATCATCCATATAGTGATAAATTATGGATTGTGGAAACTTTACACGAATTACCTCCAATGATTTTTGCATAAAGTGTTGGCATAAGGTAGGGCTGTTTAACATTCCCTGTGGGAGGACCTTCTATTGATATCTCTTGAATGGCTGAGAATTGTTATAATTAGGAACTGTGAAGGCAAATTTTTCTCTATCATTTTTTGGTAAGGGCATGGTAAAGAAACAGTCTTTTAAGTCAATAGTCAATAACTATTATAGGCCATTCTTTGGGTAGCATAGAGGGCAAGGGCATCCCAGTCTGTAGGGAGCCCTTTACTTTATTAATAGCTCTCAGATCTGTCAGCATTCTCCAGTTACCAGACTTTTTTAATAACAAATACAGGAGAATTCCAAGGGCTGGTAGATTCTTCAATGTGTTGAGCATTTAACTGCTCTTGAACCAGCTGTTCTAAAGCTTGTAGCTTCTCTTTTGTCAAAGGCCATTGTCCAACACAGACAGGTTTATTAGTTAGCCATTTTAAAGGTAAGGCAGTTGGTACTTCTGAGAGTTCAACAGCAGTTGTGCTCTGTTTGTATACAGCCTGAATGGTTGGTGGCTGTTTTTTATAGCATGTTATGATATTATTCCTAGAAACATGCATTGGCCTGTATTCTTTTTCTGAGAGTGTAGGAATTTTAATCTGGGTATTCCACTGTTGTAACAGATCTCGGCCCCATAGATTTACTGCTACATTTGCTACATATGGCTTCAGCCTTCCTCTCTGTCCTTCTGGTGCTATGCGTTCAACCCATCTCGAACTCTGTTTTATCTGAGATAGGGTACGAATTCCTAAAAGTTTTACATCTACCTCTTGAAGAGGCCAATTCGGACGCCATGATTTTGGTGTAATTATAATCACATCCGCACCTGTGTCTACCAGGCCCTCCAGAACCAGGCCATTAATTCGAATTCTAAACTTTGGTCTTTGTTCATTTATGGAAGTCTGCCAAAATATTTGTTTTATTGGGTTCTTTGTAAACTATGATTCATCTATCAGAGATGTTTTATCATCCATTGCAGTATCGGTTTTTACATTAGGCATTGGTTTATTCAGTTGTCCTGGAGAGGAATGTCTTCCACAGTGGCTGGGAATGTTCTTACTGCATTTGATTTGGGGGCCTGCAAGAGGCCCCCGAGGCATTTCCCGCCAGTAAAGGGTTGCCTCGTATATCTATTTTTGATCTGCACTCACTGGTCCAATGTCGGCCTTTGCCATATCTTCTACATAATCCAGGAAGTGGTTGGGGTCTCCTGTTTAGGCTATTCCTAGAAGGAGCATTACTTCTAGGATTACCCCATGTACAGTTTTTACTTATATGACCTGGTGTACCACATTTAAAGCATTTGGTACCACAGGGCCCTCTTTCACCTCTGGGATTTGTCTCTCCTATCCAAGATTCATTACTGTAGTTAAGAGACTCAACACCATTAGTATACTGAATCCAATCTTCCCAAGGAGCTGATCTGATTTTAATGGTGTAAGTACTCTTTTGCATTCTGCATTAGCATTGTTAAATGCCAAGGACTCAGTTAATACTTTTCTTAATTCTTTATATGACACAACTTTTGTTATAGTTGTGTTCAGCCTTTGTAAAAAATCAGTGAAGGGTTCATGTGGTCCCAAAATATCTTTGTGTATACCTCAGTTGCTTTTCCAGGTTCTGGAATTTTTTCCCAAGCATTTAGAGCTGCTGTACGGCATAGGGATATTGTATACTCATAATAAATGGCTTGTACATTCCTGTCAGCAAAACATCCCTCACCAAGTATTTGATCTTGGGAGATCTCAAAAATCTCTGAATTTACCATGTTGTTCTAAATTTCTTGCCTCTTCTCTCAACCAGCTTTTCCACTGTAATTGCTGGCTATATTCTACAACAGCTGAAATTAACTGATGCCAGTCATCTGGAATGATTCTATGTGCGGTAGACCACAAATTTAACATCTGTTTTATGTATGTGGAGTGTATCCCATATGTAACTACTGCTTCCTTTATATTTTTAAAGTCCTTTGTTGAAATTGGTTGTAATGTATATGTCGTATATGGCTCGGGGTGTGTGTCATCTGCTGGCTTCTCATGGATGATAACAGGATAAGCCATTGTATGAGAGCCATTTGGAGATGTTACAAGCTGTATGGTCTTGCCCTTCTGCTTATTAGTTCCCTTGTCATGTTTATTGAGAGTTTCCTCCAGGGCTTGTAAACAAGCACCTAGGGTCTGTTCTAGGGAGTAAACCTCCTCTCTGTAAGGGAGTACAGATTTTTCATGGAATCGTGGAAGTTTTTATGTTCTTCTGAAACACATGATTCCATGGACCTTATCTTATCAAGTAATGATAATTTTTCTTCCTTATATAGTGTCTGAGTAGCTACAACTTCACTCTGGAGAGTTAGTGTTCTATCCATTAAATACTCATATTTATTATTAAATAAAAGCAATTTTGGGTACAAGCTTGTTTTGTAAATTCTGGTTAACAGATTGCAGAGAGAGAATATTTTTATGTAAATCCTGGTTAGCAGATTCCAGAGAAAGAATCTTTTTCTGTAAGCCTTCATTGCTATCTTTTAAAGCCTGTAAATCCTGGTGAGCAGATTCCAGAGAAAGAATCTTTTTCTGTAAGCCTTCATTGCTATCTTTTAGAGTCTATAAATCCTGGTTAGGGGCTGGATAGATGGCTCAGAGGTTAAGAGCACTGCTTGCTCTTCCAAAGGTCCTGAGTTCAATTCCCAGCACCCACATGGTGGCTCACAACCATCTGTAATGAGATCTGGCACCCTCTTTTCGCCTGAAGGGACACATGCAGACAGAATACTGTATACATAATAAATAAATAAATCTTTATATATATATATATATATATATATATATATATATATATATATATATATATATGTAGGTCTCTCATTTAAAAAAAAAAAAGCCCAGCTAGCTTAGTCGGTAGAGCATGAGACTCTTAATCTCAGGTTGTGAGTTCGTGCTCCACGTTGGGTGCCAGATATTGGTGAAATTATTAAGGCCACTCCACATAGTTAAAAGGGAGGTTTATTTTTTAGGGTAACTTACAAATGAAGGGATAGGTTGTAGGGTCTGGCAAAGGTATGGCGCAGTCCGGCGGTGTTCTCTGGAGAACTCTGCTCGGTCTACCTCCAGTGTCCAGGATCCCAGAACCAAGAGAGACCTCTCCTCTCGATCCTGGGTCTTCAGCTTCCTCCCTCAGACCTGCCTTGTGGGGGTGACCATTACAGAAGCCTCAATGGGGGTTGGAACTTCCAGGCCAAGGCTGGGATGGCTACCCACTGCAGTCATCTGTGATAATAATACTCATAGCCATGTTAGGTAAGTCTTCTAGGTATACACAGAGATATTTCAGATAGATAGGTAATCTTCAAATACTTCAAAGACCTATAGAATATGGCATTTAAAATATTTTTAAAATTTAGACTTTCTGGACAGTGAGACATATCTGCTCCTGGCAGCACCGATTTACTTCAAAGAGGAGGATGGGCATTGAAGACACTTCATATCTCATCTTCACCTTGGCAAAAATAGCCATTTGGGCAAGAAACTGTTCTTGCTTGGACTGCTTGATTGACTGGACATGCAGGACCCATAGAAAGGTGAGCACTGAACTTTGCTTGACAAAATGGTCCTTCAGGTTCCTGTTTCGCAGAAGAAACTGCCAGACATTCTACAGGACACTAAGAAAAGTGACCAAGAGAGTCTAGCCCTGTGGGCTGAAGATAGTTGCCCCAACTTTACAAAAGTAACATTAGGTGACTGTCCAGGCTGCCAGCTGTCTCTGTCTACCCTGCAAGACTCTGGAAAGTTACTTGTATCCTTCTCCTGTTTCCTTCTGAGGTTTTTGATGTGGTTGAAGACTAGATAGTTATAATTTCCTCAGTTATCATAAAAGATAAGTTAGATATAAAAACCTTAGACTCACAAATATAGGATAGATAGAATATTTTGTTTAATTTTGCCAAAACAAATAGACTAGATATTGTAACTATAATTCTTGATTGATAATTGTTTTGTTATATGTAATTTTACTATGTAAAAATTAAACCTTTTTTAAAAAAAGAAAAGGGGAAGTGCTGTGGATATCGCTCTGTATAAATAACAGGGTCCCTCCCCTTCTCCCACCTCCACACCTTCCTCCCACTCTACCCCCATCCACTCCTCAGAGTGGGTAAGGCCTCCCATAGTAGTCAACAAAGTCTGGCATACCAAGTTGAAGGGTAGCCTAGCCCCTCCCCATTGTATCAAGGCTGAGCAAGGTATCCCACCACAGGGAATGGGTTCCAAAAAGTCAGTTCATGCACCTGGGATAAGTCCTGGTCCTACTGCCAGGGACCCCACAAACAGATCCAGCCATACAACTGTCACCCACATTCAGCGGGCCTAGTTCAGTCACATGCCGGTTCCCGAGCTGTCAGTCCAGTGTCAGTGAGCTCCAACTAGCACCGGTCAGCTGTCTCTGCGGGTTTCCCATCATGATCTTGACCCCCTCTTCTTCTTTTTTTTTTTTTTTGAATGCCAAATGCCGTTTATTGAAGGAGGGAGGAGGTCTTAAATACAGGCTTACAGCACAATTCGATAACTCCGGAGGGCAGAAGTTACCTTCTGATTTTTTTTTTTTTTTTTTTTTTGAGCTGAGGGTAGGACCCCGGCCTTGCACTTGCTAGGCAAGCACTCTACCACTGAGCTAAATCCCCAACCCCATTTCTGACATATAAGCTGTTAATGCCCAGTACACAGACAAGGAGCTTCCCTTTAGCATTCAGGAGGGTGGAATCTCGCAGGGAATTAGCATAGGGAGGATATCAAGGTCAAGGTCTGCGAGCAAAGCAACAGTTGCCCAAAACGGAGTGGCCAGGAAAAAAGAGAAACAGAAACTCAAGATTGTTCTTAGCTGTGGAGCCTCAACCTGGAATATAGAGCCATCTTGTCTCAAATAAATCATAAAATAAATAAAAAATAAAAGAGGAAGGCTTTACAAACAAACTTAACTGCAGGGACTATAAGACAGTAAAATAGCCAGGAACCAGAAAGAACTGGAAGGGTCCAGGATCCCATGGTCCCCAGGCCACACCCACCAGTGGCCTCCTTCCTCTAACTTCTCCACAGCCTGAAGTTCCTACCACTTGCCAAGACTGTCACCAGCTGGGACCAAACCGTGAACACGTGTGTCTTTGGGGACATTCAATATTCAAACCCAAACAGGTGTCATGGCTGCCTGTAGTCTACAGCCACCACATCAGACAAGGCAGCTGAGGAATAATCCTGTCTTCTAGAAAGTTGCTTTGAGCAACATTGCTGTAGAAGGCTCTGGCAAGGGTAAATGAGTGGATGGACACCATACTTAGCACCACACCTGAAGGAGAAGACAGACTGAGAGGAATGCAGCTACTGCCTTCACTCCTCTGCGAGGCAGGTGACATTGTTCCCACTCAGCAAATGAGAAGGCAGAGGCTCGGGAGAATGAACATGGGTTTCCAGGATTTTGTGACCAGCAACCTGTAGAGTCCAGGTTTACTGCCTAGTGAGTATGACTCTGAAGATGGTGGTTTTCAGAGTAGTCCTCCTGGAATGAAAGAAACTGATAACCGAGAGATACTTCTACAAAATACAACACATGCCACAACTGCATCATCAACAGCAAAGAAGAGTCTGGGAGGGGAGCTTGGTGAATAATGTGCTGGATTTTCCAGTGTGAGGACCCAGTTCAATTCCCAGAACCCACCTAAAAACAGCTAGGCATGGTAGCACACCTTAGAATCTCAACATTGAGGAGGTGGAGACAGATGGATTCCTAAGGCTCACTGGCCAACCAGACTAGACCCTGTCTCAAAATAAAGTACATGCTACCCAAGTCACAACACTTGAGGCAGCCCTCTGGCCTCTGTATGTACATGCGTGCGCGTGCGCGCGTATGCGTGCGCGTGCACGCGCACACACACACATACACCACCAGCCTTTGACTTGGCCCTAAGATAGCCCCCTTTTCACACATACACATGTGTGTACGTGTCTTATCTTTTAACAGATAGGCTCTGTCATTGGTTTGGAACTTAGCCAATGAGTCCCAGGAATATACATACCTCTACCTCCCAGCACTGGGATTATGAGAGAACACCACCATGCCCGGCTTTTTTACATGGGTTCTTGGGGTCTCAATTCAGGCCACCACGTGTACGTAGAGAGCACTCACTGACTGAGCCATTGCCCCCAATTCCCTGCTTTCCCTGTAGACTTCCTGAAAGAAGTAGCAAGTTGCTGGGCCCTTATTATAGGATGCAGAAAAGCATGCTGCCTCTTGCCACAGCTGAAATTGGCCCTTTAATGTGTTAATCTTTGCAAATCAGAGTTCCAGAGCTTTGCAAAGACATGAAGCCACCAGCACGTTATACAGAAACAATCAATTCCTTGATTAAAATCTGACAGCTTAATTAATTAGTACTTAATAACACAACCTTAATTATACTCTACATCGTTATTTGATAATAGTCATAGATTTCCCACATGGTTGTGCACACATGTCTTTTTATCAACTGATTACAAATGATTAAGCTTGACCTCCATACTTGTGGAAAATATCTGCAATGTCCAGAGCATGAAAGACCTCATCAGCCATAATGTCGTCCTTGCCGAGACCTACACATGGCGGAACTGTCTGTGTTAAAAATTCTATGAGGGGCTGGAAAGATGAGTCAGTGGTTAAGAGCACTTGCTGTTTTTCCAAAGGACTGGAGTTCAGTTCCCAGCACCACCCCAGGGAGCTCACAACCAGAAAAGGGACTCCTCAGACACCTGTCCACATGGCATACACTCACATTCACACACACATTTGCATAAATAAAAATCAATCATACTTTTTAATTTGAGATTTACCAGAAAAAGTAATGATTTGTGTGCTTTCATTTTCTAGTTTACTCCTCTCAGACCTCAGTATTTGTGAAGTTTTATGAAGTATTAAATAGCATCTTTGGCACTTGCTTCAACTCAAAAAAGACAGGTGATATTTTTTTAACCCCGAGAACAGGCTGATTGCTAAAGTGTATAAAACTCACTGAATTTCTCTGTGGGATTAAAGGCTTATGAAGGGCCCTGAACAAACAGAAATATGAGACCTGGAGACAGAAAGACCTGAGCTTTATTTTGTGTGTATGCTGTTGAATTCTGTGACCTGTCTCAGCTTCATTTGTGGGGTGCAAACAATCATCTCTAGTCCTCGGGACAGGAGAGTGATACAGGAAGGAAGGGGGCCTGCTGCTCAGTCAGTGTCCCGAGTCAGTGCTTAGCTTTGGCACATACATTCTTTGTCCTGCTGCTCGGGAACCTGTCCGCAGAAGAAGAAGAAGCGGGTGTCACCCCTGGGGACACGGGAAGTAGCCATAAAAGAGGTCAGAGGTCCAGAGAAGCCCCATTTCTCAGTGAATACATTATTTAGGGTTTGAAAGGAGTATCACAAAACCTCCCAGTTGTTTCCAGAAGCATTTTATGAGATGCAGTCTGGCCTCCAGGGAAGGACCCTGTCAAGACCTGGCTCCTAACTGTGGCTTGGCCTAGACTAGCACGAAGTTCCTTGTCCTGATCTCCACTCTGGAGCTATGGAATCAGATGCCTATGGTATCTACTAAAATCGGGATGCCATGTATACAATGTACAATAGTCCCCACATGTCCATTTCCCCAAGCGATGGTCATTTTTACACATAAATTTCTCAATACACTTATTGCTGTGCCTGGTTCAGTCAGTCCAAATGAATCCTGAAGAAATTTCTTTTTAAAATTCCCAAGTAATTCTGGTAGGCAGCCTCACTGAGGAATGAATAAAATGCTTGTTTCTAGTCTGCCCAGACAATCAGACCGTAGCTCTTGACCCCCTTAGCACACTGGTAACTCCTGTGTCTTGAAGGAGGAACCACTGTTGCTTCCCAGTGTGAGTTCAAATCCTCCCTGACCCAGCTCCCTGAAGACCCACAGTTGTGATGACTGGAAGGTTTACTGCCTCTCCTCCCAAATGTGGAGTGTGAAGCACAGCTTCTGGGACAAAAATAGCATCTTGGTGTTCAGTGTCCATCTTCCCACACGCCCTTCTGACAGCTAGCTGGTACCTGCTGTCAGTCACTCGATAGTGAGAGAGAGAGGGAGAGAGAGGGGCGGGGGAGAATGATGCTAGCTGTCTTCCTTGGTCACTCTCCACTTTATTTATTGAGGCAGAGTCTCTTGGTGAACCCAGAGCTTTGTGGTTCAACTAGTCTAGCCTGTTTGCGTAGGGAATCCCAATGCCACCTACCCAGTACTATGACTATAACCACTCAGCTTGCCCTGGGTGGTAGGGATCTGGTCCTCATGCTTATACAACAAATGCTTTATCCACAGAGCCATCTCCCCAGATTCATTCTTTTTTGTTTTAAGATGTATTTATTTTAGTTTATATGTGGGTTTCTGCATGTGTATACCGCGTGTGTGCCTGCTACCCGAGGAGGCCAGAAGAAGGCGTTGGATCCCATTGAACTGGAGTAATAGGCAGCTGTGGGCCATAATATGGATGCTAGGAAGTGAGCCAGGCAAGGTGGCAAGTGCTCTAACTGCTGAGCATTTAACGCCCACACTCCAGCAGCCCTGTACGTCAAGTTCTGATAGCATCAAACTCCAACCAGAACACCCTCAAGACAACCCACTTCGCTGGAGCCACTCAGACACAGACAGTGGCACTCGGCCTCCTAGTCTGTCTCCCCCAGAACAGGAGAGCTGTGATATTTCCCTCCTTTTCTTGACCTTCCAAATTTGGCCAACTGAAAAAGATAAGAAGAGCTACTATAATGAAAAAAAAAAAGTATAGAACAATTGTCAACCATCTCCTACTTTCTGAGGACCCTGAGCCACACTGTTTAGTAGCTACATTAGCCACAACAATAGTTGGATTTATAGAAAACCCACCCACCCTGGAAGCAGACTAGTCCTCTTCTACTGAGGCTCTCTTTTCTCCGCTGTATTATTTCCCACTAATTTTGAAAAAACATTTTTGCTGGACTTTTTCCATTATTTTCCCAGCATGGACCTAATAGAGACCAGGAAGTACTTTTAAAAATCCCATTAACTTTATCTAATGGAAATTCTCACAATATCACAGTTGCCAAAAGTCTTTTTTTATTCGTGAATTAACCTTGGGGAGCTTTTAGATGTGCTTTGGGGCATGTATAGGAGGACTAAGGAAATCTTTTATTTCTACATCCTTGGAGAGCTTGGCACACTTGGGTAAGTATAGAATTGCTCATTCCTAATGTGTTTCTCTGGATGAATATTGATTTGACTCCTGTTGTATATCATAAGCACACACAATCTCCCGAAATAAGGGCCACTCAGGAGTGTTGTTTAATATTCAGCTGTGAGGGACTGGCGTAGTCCCACTGTGTTGGGGTTTGGCTGCTGTTGTCTCCAACTGGTGTTCCTCCAGACACGACACGGGTGTTGAGAATGATGTATCCATGAAAGTAACGTCCATGGCTGTTGATGCACATCCTTCCCTGTGTTTTGTGTGATGCTCCAATCTATTGGAAGCCAGGCAGGCTTGAGATGATCAAAGGAGAGTTACCAGGAAGTGGGGAAGTTCAGTCGTGATCTGATGACGTGAATAGCCTGTGTAGGTCTGCATCTAAGATGTTTCTCTCCTTTTTGTGATGGTTTAGTTCATGCTTGGGGTTATCTGCCATTCAATTTTCTCCTCTTCAGCAGTCCCAGTTGGGAGGGTGTATGTGAATATATTCAGTTCCAAGCAATATCTTCTGCTCCTAAGGTATTTGAGTTCCTTGATCTGAAGGGGCGTTTCATTCTGTTTATTTAAGAGGTATTGTTATTAGTTTTGAGAGATGGTCGATACCCAAGGCTTGCTTTGAGTACATACAGCCAAGAATGGCCCTAAATTTCAGATCGTCCTGCCTCTACCTTCCAAATGCTGGGATTACAAGTATGGACTGCCATGTCCAGTTTTATGAAGAAGTGGTAGGGATCAAATGTAGGGCTTCCCTCATGCAAGGCCAATGCCCTACCAAAAGGGAGCTTTTAAATTGATAATCAATGTGGGTGTTTTCTTTAAGAATCTGAAGTACACAAAAAGAAAATTATTCTTAAGGAGAAACATTTGATTTATAGGTGGAAATCACTGGCTTACTTCTTTCTCCTTCCTGCTAATGCTCCATTGCTTATGATGATGGCTGAGTTATCAGGGGCTGGAAGGCACTCAAGAAAGATGTATCAGAACTCAGAAGGCTTTGCTCATCATGGTGCTGCTGCAGGGGGTGAGCAAACACACCAGGATTCTGCACCCCAATGGGATTCCTCCTTTGTTACATCACGCGAGGATCTGAGTAGGCCTCCATGACTACAGTGAGAGCATGGTCTCTGTGCCAGCGGCAGCCACGGTGCTAGGGGCATATTCCCCATGGATCCCACCAAACAGATGCTGGACACACAAGACTGCACCGCTGAGAAGCAAGAAAAGGGACAGGCATCAGACATTGGGAACTGGAAGCAAGCAGGATCACACAGGACATGGGACTGTCTGTCAGATCAGGAGTGGGCAGTCAGGAGGGTCTTTCATGCTGGGCCAGGTCTGCCTGATGAAGCAGCCTCCTGGGGCTTGTCACAGGAAAAGACTGGGTGATCAGTCACCTCAGTTTGCCTGCGATATTGTGATACATCAGGGGGTGGGGCCTTCAGAACTTAGAAAACTGAAATAAGCTGCTGAAATAAACTAGGCTGGGAAGACAGGTTTTCATGTCTGCAGCATAGACATTAAAGTCCGGAAGACCAGGGTTTAAATCCCAGCGATGTTAGCTGAAATGACCTTGGTCCAGCATTGTAATCTCCCTTTAGCCCGACATGGTGCCCATCTTGCAGGTCCTCGGTCACACATACACAGTTTGCATGCACAGCGTTTGGCGTAAGTGGACACTCAGTGTGGCTTTGTTCTCACCAGCTTTGAAGACATGAGTCAGCAAGTACATTTTGATGACTGGAGCCAATGGGGAAGGTTGGCAAGAACAACTGAGTGTGATATCCTTAAAATCTCAGGCAGGCAGCAGAGCAGGGTTAGAACAGGGAAGGAAGGTAGGAGCCCAGCAGAAAGAAAGATAACACCTTGGTTATCACCCAGCGCCGCAGACCCTTCCCACGCTCCTCTCTGAGCACTCTGGAGGCAGAATGGCGCCTAAGGAGCCGATCTTCCAGAAGACTTCTACAGACAGAAGGAAAGCAGGCTGGAAAAGAAGAGCTGGGGAACCCGGAGCCAGGGACTGAAGGCTCTTTGAAACCTAACAATACCTCTGTAACAAAACCAAAAACAAAGGAAAGAAGCACATGACTCCCCTCTCTCCTCCCATCTCATTCCATCTGGCTTTTTAAAGAGAAGGGATTATCTCCTTCCTTCCTTAGTTCCTGAGTTTGCCTTTACTGTGTGTGGAAGGGGGAAGTGAGAAGAAATCTTAAAGAAACTAGAAAGGCAGAATTGAACCATGTGGCTCCGCTGTGAAGCATTTGCCTCAGAAGCAGGAGGAACTGCTGTTGATACTCAGAACCCAGGTTTTACAGAAGAAAAAGAGGCAGATGTTGAAACATGCCCTGTAACCACAGCACGTGAGACAGGTGCATCCCTGAGGCTCAATGGCCATCCAGGCTAGCTGATTTGACAAAGTTCCAGGCCAAAGAGAGACCCTGTCTCAAAAAAGAAGAAAGAAAGAAGACAGGAGAAACCACACACACACACACACACACACACACACACACACACACACACACGCATACACACACACACACACACACACACACACACACACATACACACACACACACACATACACGCATGCATACTCACTAAGGCACATACAAGAACAAAGGCAGAAATATCAAAGAATAACATAATAAATTTGAAACTGAAGAAAAAAAGACACTAATAGGACTTAGCATAGAAATAAAGAAGTTGCTAAGGCTAAGTGCTGGGGTTTGAAAAAGAGAGAGAAGTTATTCTCTTCTCAGGAGAGATGTCAGCAGGGATTTGGGGTGCCAGAGGTGACCTTAGGTGATAGTCTGGGTTAGGTGGGTTAGGTATACTTCTAGCATAGAATGTCCTTCATACAGATGTGACCCTGGAGCCGCATAGAGCTCCTGCTGTATACAGGTTATGCTAAGACATTGATTGCTGCTCGCTAACTGCCTGCTAGGTTCCAGAAAATTCCTCACACATTGAGTGCCTATTGCAGCAGGCTGATTGCTCTGATTGGCACCTACTAATTGCCTGCCTACTTCAGAGCTTTCCCACTGTGAGTCAGAGTCTACTCCCCACCGTTTGTTCTGGGATTGCCTCTTAGCCTGACCCATTAGCTCAAATTCAGTGGACACCAGAGCGCCAATTCTGAGCTGAGCTTTAGAGGTTTCACTGGTTTCTACTTCCTCTCTGGGTGTCTGTTGCTTCTGAAACCAGGACAAGCCTGCACTAGGACATGGAGGTGAAGAGAACCAAGTCAACTCAACTAACAGCAAGTTGACCCTGCTTCAGCTGACCACAGAAACACACACAGATGACCCTTCAGAAGAAGAAAGGCCAGGAGAACACACCTGAAGTCACTGACAGACTCATAAAATCATGACCAAAATTCGTATAGTTTGTGGGCCACTTAGATGATTCAGTGGATGAAGACACTTGCTGTCAATTCTGATGACCTGAGTTTGATACCCAGGACATACATTATGGAGGAAGAAAACCAACTCCTGAAATGTGTCTTCTGACCTCTACACATCCACTGAGACATGTACACACACATATACACATCTACTGAAACATGTATACACAGAGACATGTATACAAATGCACACACACACACATATATACATATATACATATATATATATATATTTATATTTATATATACAGACAGACATACACCAACACAAAACATATACACTAAGACATATACACACAAACACATACATACATACACAATAATAATTTTAATACATATTTAGTTCTGTATCACTACATTTTGAAGTGGTCATATTATACAGTAATATCTATCTGATACGTTGACCAAGTAACAGAAATTTGGGGTGTTTATTTGTTTGTGGTTGTTTGAGACAGGGTCTCATGTAGCCCAGGATGACCTCCAAATGATTACATAGCCAAGGATATCCTCAAACTCCTGATCTTCCTGCTTCCATATCCAGTGCTGGGACTGCTGTCATGTGCCACCAAACCCAGACTTTGGATGTGCTATATTTACTCTTACAGTTGAGATTCTGTAGAAAGGAAAGCAGTGGACTAGTTGAAGGTCACCTGTCTGGGAAGTTCCAAAACCCAGTTTGAACAGAGCTCCATTTCATCTCAAGCCCATCCTTTCCCATTCCTCAGACACCAGAAGCTGCCAAAAATGATGCTAGAGTTGCCAGCATCCTAGGTCAACTCTATATCTTAGGACAGACACAGGTCTGGGCAGCAGCTGCTGAAGCCAGAATCCTCAGCATCCAAACTGGCAAAGCAGGATCACAATTTAAGAGGAAATTAGCATCCTATGGAAGCTGGGGCTGAATATTAAAGCCTATATGAATACATACATACATACATACATACATACATACATACATACATACATACATACATACTTAAATTACAGTGTTGGGAATGATGAGAGGTGTGGGGGCCCACAGAGCTGGACTTGCAGAAGTGAGATTTATGGAGGATAAACAAAGCCCCTTTTGCCAAATGGAAAATAAAAGTGGAGAGATCTTCCAACCAGGGGTGACCAGCCAATCTTCGGGTTGTGCTAGACTGCTCGGCAGGAACTAGAATGCACACACATACATTTCTTTATTGTTGCAAGTCATCATACATCTCACACACACATACACACACACACACACACACACACACACACACACACACACACACACCCTATGCACATATTGAATTAGCTGAGTACACACAAAGACCTGTGTACTTACACTACAAAACACTACATACATATACTCATTAACACATGCAGTCACATATCTCTGTGCACACACATGTACACATATGCAGAGGCCAAAAATGAGCACAAGATGTATAAAGCCCAAACACAAAGAGAAGCTAGAGAGATGACTCAGCAGGCATGAACACATGCTACCGAGGCATGAACATGTGCTACCGACACATCAGGCCAAATCACATGAAGGACCAGGAATGACTGCATGCATGCCTGTAGTCCCAGTGCTGTGAGAAGCAAAGACAAGTGGATCCTGGGAATTGCTACCTGACAACCTAACTCCAGATTCAGGGAGAGACCCTGTCTCTAGGAAATAAAACCAGAGCATGATACACAGCTGACCTCCTTCTCTGGCTTTGGTGAATGCGTGGGTGAACATATCTATGTGCTAGTGCTTGTGTGCACGTGCACACACACACACACACACACACACACACACACACACACACATAATCACCAACTTGGGAGGCAGAGTGAGGGAAGTAGGGAAGCCTTCCTCTTCCTGAGAATGAGTTTGCTCTCTAGGTTTTATCCTCAGAGTGGAGGCACATTGGCTTTTCCCTGTAGATGCCAAGGCAGTCTTCTGGTTGATCCTTCCCAGGTAAAAGCTCAGCTCCACTAGGAACTTAATGCCAGCCTCTACCCCAGCAGGAGGGAGTGAAAACAGTCCTCAGCTAACTGGTGGGACTCACCAGAAAGTCAGCATTTTGAGACTGAGAAATTATGTGTACACCCCATCTTTGGGCTGATGTAGGAGCAAGAATAGTAACTTTGATATCAGTGTAGAGTTCAAATCCTGCCTCTGCTGATTCCTAGAAGTGTGAAGGTGAGGCCAGTTACATAAATATGCTGGACTTCAGGGTCCTCAATTGTGATGGAGAACGTAATTTCTACAGAGGAGTATGGCGAAAGGTTAAAAACAGGGCTGGAGAGATGGGTCTGCCATAAGAAAAGGCTAGGCTCACAACCAACAATACAAGAGAAATATTAAAAATAGCAGTGTTTTAGGTGGGGTCTTCAGTGCCTGTGCCTGGTAAACGTCAGTGTCTTCATCACTTTCTGTTGCTGTGATCAAGTGCTGACCAAAATCTGGAGACAAAGGGGTTCACTTGCCTTGCATGTACTGATCAAAGTTCATCATTGGGGAACTCAAGGCAGGAACCTGAAGACAGGATCTGAAGCTGAGTCCAAGGAGGAATGCTAGTTACTGGTTTGCACACTCTGGCTTGCTCAGCCTGCTTTCTCATAGTACCCAGGACCATCTGTCCAAGAGCAGTACTGTCCACAGTGTGCTGGGCCCTCCCACATCAATCATGCATCAAGAAATTGGCCCACAATCTTGTCTACAGGCCAATCTAATGAAGGCATTTTCTCAGCTGAGGATCCCTCTTTCCAGATGACCCTAATTTGTGTCACAGTGACAAAAATAAAAGCTAAGCAGGATGAGAGCTAAGAGATGGCTGGTCCCCAGCACCTACATAGCAGCTCACAACCGTCTGTAACTCCAGTTCTTGAACTCCAACACCCTTTTCTGACCTCTGTGAGCACCAGGCAATGAACATGGTATACATACATACATGTAGGCAAAATACCCATAAACATAAAATAATTTTTAAAAAATTTAACTAACCAGGATAAGTTAGAAATGAGATTTTTCCCTAAGTTCATAATGCTTTAATTCATTTGAAATAACCTTTTCTTTTTTAAGATTTCGCATCCTTCTCCTCCTTTTCCTCTTCCTCTTTTTTCTTTTTTCCCCCAAGCATAAAATAAACTTAGGCCACTCTATATTTGTATTCAATAACTTTTTTTGCTTCATATTTTATCCAAAATGATCATTTTTCTTCCTTTAAAATCTTCCATATAAATGTCTCTTGCATGAACGAGAGCTAATTTCTTCTGTTCGTGGGCATCATCTTTTCTGGGGCACCATTTATCTGGTCATAGTCATTAAAATCATTCAGCAAATCAATTTTAATAAACCCAAATTCTCCTTCTAGGCAATGTTTTGAAACTCAAATTCCACTGAGAAAAAGGAATAAGAAACTGTAGGTTCCAAATGAAGACCAACCCTTGCTCTTCAGGAGTTCATTCGTATTTCAAGGTGGGCCTTGGAGGGGCAGCTTTACATTTCCACTTCAATGCTCATTCATTCACCACTGCAGACATTCCTGAGCCTAAATGCTGGGCCCAGTGTGACTCCCAGTCCAATGAGGGGTGGAGACTGACATGACTATAAATGACATAATTCAGGACGGTCAGAGGAAAAAAGTCTTAATTATAAAACAATTATTTTCTTTTGTATGTGCATATATGTGTGTTTGTATGTGGGCAGATGTACATGCATATGGAAGTCAGAGGAAACCTGTAACTATTCCTCAGGTACAGTCCTTTTCTCTAGTCTTTCATTAGCCTGGAACCTGTCAGGTAGGCTGTGCTGCCTGGCCATCCAGTCCAGCTGTCTTGGCCTCTTCAACACTGGGATTAACATCGCATCCAGCTTTTTGTTTTTGGCTTGGACTATTGGGATTAAATAAAACTCATATCCTTGTGCTTGCAAGAAAAGCATTGACTAAGCTACCTCTCTTGTTCCTGAAGAGTTGAGGGCCCAATAATTCAATGAGACTCATGCATATGAGTCATAGCATATGCCAAAGAAATAATTCCACTCAAGTGTAGCTTAAAGAACCAGTGAGTTTATGGGGGTTATTAGGGGCAATAGTAAGAACTTACTTACAGGAACACAAGTGACTAGAAAGCAATTGCATTACCAGAAAGCATTCCAGCATGGGAGATGACTCACAGAAACTATATCCCTCAAGCTCCCTGAACAACTTATTGGCAGCTTGACAGCTTTATCTCCTCTCCTCAACAGTCCTCACTATGTCTCTAGCCTAACCATGGGGAGGGGGTTATGAGTCCTGTAAGTTTTATGAACTTCCTGAGACTTGTAAGTTGTTTCCTTCCTGATCTGAAGGAGACTTACTCCAAAGTGGAATGTTTCTATTTGGAAGAAATATTTGCTATATACTGCACCCTCAAAGTGATCCCACATACTGCAGCAGAGATGGATTGTGGTATGTTTTCCCATAAGTGCTGTCCATCTCCTGATCTTCTGGACCAGTCCTAGAGAGTGAGCAGGAGGCTGAGGGAACCAGCTTTCTGCTTTACTTCTTGTCCCTCGATTGTCCACAGAAATCAAGCCCTAACCACCAGAAAAGCCACTTTTTCTCCAACAGGGAGAGTGAACAGACAGAGAGAGGGTGAGGATAAGGGTGAGGGAGAGGGAGAGGGAGGGGGAGAGGGAGAGAGAGAGAGAGAGAGAGAGAGAGAGAGAGAGAGAGAGATCAAAATCTCTATCATGAAGAGGAAAAAGAGACCCCCACCTTCAGGAAAATGAATTCAAGTCCTAACTAGGAAACCTACTCATGCTAGAGACAGCTTTCAGAAATCCAACATGGAAGGAAAACCCTGAAGTACCCACTTGATCTGCATCAACAGAACCCAGATCACTTTCAGCATCCCTAGGGACTGCTTTGGTCTGTTGATTTTTCTGAACTTTTGACAATGACTTCAAATAGCTCCTTGAGGCAGAGGAAGGATGGGGACACTGTAGATTGCAAGGAGGACCCCAGCATTCTTATGAGAATCAAACATGGTGCCACCATAGCCATGTCCCTACTGTCTCTTGTTGACTTAATTCTGTTCAAGCAATAAACATTCAATATGGACACTTGGCCCCACAAAAATCCAAGTTGCTATTCATTGGGACCTTGAGAAGTATCCAATGCTGTGCTTCATGTCCTGTTGGTTGTGTTTCTTTTCATTCTTAATGTTTATGTGTGTGCACTCACACACATGCCACAGCATGTATGTGGAGGGCCAAGGACAACCTGAAGGAGTTGGTTCTCTCCCTCCACCATGTGGGATCTGGAGACTGAACTCAAGTCTTCAGGCTTGGCAGCACGTGCCTTTACCCACTGAGACCACTTGCCAGCTCCTGGCCTCTTTCCTTACATAATTGCTAGTTGTAACTGCCAATACTTTACAAGAATGCCCAAGGAGAGGGTGATGTGTGACTTCAGAGATTCAAGACCCCAAAGGTTGACTACTGGAGAAGATCTGTGGATTATTAAATGTCTGTCCCCACCCCCACACCAGGGTGGTGACTGATGGGAATGAAGGAAGGAACATGCCTGACAGTTCAGTTAGCTCCTTAATCACACAGACAGAAAACCCTGAGAAGTCAGTCTGTGAGCTAGAAAAGAAAGAGGCAAGACTGGCTTCTAATCAATGGCCATTCCGCTCTCTTTCATCAAAGGCTTCATCTGTCATTTTCCACTGTCTAGAGCTAATGAGTCAGTTTGCATCAGGGCTTCATTTCCCAGCTCCAGCGGATGGGGTGAGTTTGCTGATCCAGATCCTCCTCCGTCCTTATGTGTGGTGCTGTCTGTCTTGATGCTCTGCTGACTGATGCTACACTGAGAAGTTGCGATGGGCTAGCTAATGTACCCAGGACTCCACGGGTCTTGGCTCTTCTGATCTTTCTATCAGCTCTAGAAGGGGGACATGTACCAGGTTCCTGCTCCTGGCACCTGCCAATCCAAAGTCATTCAGTGTGTCTCAGCGGTACACTGGAGCTGGTGCCAATACTGGCCTTACAGATTGTGAACTAAACTTGCAGTGCTTGGGCTGTGCCTGGTGGGTAGAGTTTGACCATGGAGTTTGCTGCGTTTACTGACGACCCCATGTTATAAGCCAGGAGGCTGAGGCCTGGGGGAGTCAGGAGCCTTGCTGGCTCTCAGAAGCTGTCGGTAACAGAGCTGGGACTTAACTCTAGTTTATTTGACTCTGAAATTAATGTTTACCACTGGACCAGGAAGGGGGCTAAAGGATGAAAGAAAGTGGGCAAGGAGGAAAGAGGAAAGAGGAAAAGGAGGACAAGTGGATGTTCAAGCCACAGACTGACCCAAGAAGGCTCACAGGAACCCCAAGTGAAGTGGAAAACTGGCAGTGACTCTCACTGAAAATGAAGAGCCACAACCAGCAAGCCATACTAAACTACTAGCAGGGGCCGGTGAGATGGCTTGGCAGTTAAGGTCCTAGCCACCAAGCCTGAAGACCTGAGTTTGATCCCCAGGTCCCACATAGTGGAAGGAGAGAACCAACCCCCAAATGGGTCTTCTGATCACTACGCATGTGCTGTGGCATATACACACCATATACACACATACACAAGTAAATGTAAGTTTTCATTCTTTTTACTTGAAACAAAATAAATAACTGTTGGGAGGGCTCCAGACAGAGAATGAAGCCCTATGTGCATGCAGAAGGGGTTCAGGTGACCAAGGAGCTGCTAGATGATGTCATCGTCCTCTGAATACAGTCCAAACTCCATGTAAGAATGAACTTCCCACCCTTCTGCCTTCATCCTGTGTATCCACATTCCCTAACACACAGGCATGTGCCCCCATAGCACCAGCATCTGTGCCCATGCCCACCATCCTGGTGAAATTCCTGTTGGTTCCCATATGCTCGTCCTTCCATTACGAATGCCTCCACAGTCCCCACCCCATCTCACTGTTCTCTCCTCCATAACCCAGTTCAAGAGTCACTTCCAGCCAGAGGACTTTCATAACTGCCCCACCTCCAATGGCCTAGATGACTCTGAAGCTCCCCTGGTGCCCCTTTATCTTTCTGAGTTATGACTGTCCTATAGTCATATCTCCTAAATCTCCTCCATGGTCCAACCTAGCACCCTACACACAATGTTCAGGGCCCTATGTGTTTGTTCCTGAAGAATGAGCACTCACCTGCATGTTTTTCTCTGGGAAAAGAAGAATCAGGATTTTGTGGCTCCTCATGTAACATAAACGCCACTGGGAGGTGGGAAATCCCTGTGGAAATAATCCAACACATAATAGGCCCACTTCAGCCACACTTAAAAGAGAATGGGCTGCCTCAGGAGGAAGTCAGGTCCCCAACACTGAGGGTATCCAGGCAGAAGCTTGAGGGGACACTCAGGAATGTCAATCCATTTCTGAAATGTAAAGATGGTCTTCTGATGTCATCAGTCTACACTCTGGACCACGGCCACCTGACAGGTACTTTATGTACCACACATCTCCACACACAGAGCAATCCCTTCCTTCATGTCATGCACAATAGAAAATGGGTACTAGGTTGGAGTCATCCATCCTTAGCCTGGAATAGAGAAAAGGGGTATTCGTAGACACTCTCTAATTAAATCCCATTTTTTCTGATATGAATTTCAACCACGTATGCCCCTTTTCAAATGTATACTTTCTTCTGCACTTCTGCTTTCTCAGTTGTGAGGCAGGCAGTGAACTGAGCCAATGGTCCTCTGCTCAAGTTCCAGATCTGCTGGGCTTGGCGTCTCTTAGGAGTGTGTCTTCGCTTTCCTTCTCCTTTTGGCTCGGTTCTGTGGAGTTTACGAGACTCATGCTCCCGTATCAGTGGTATCAGCACTTCTTTCAGCTCGGTTTTATACAGTAATCCAAAGATGCAATCAAATATTCAAGTCCTCAGCACCAACACTGCTGCAGAGCAGAGGCAAGCCCCTCCCAGACAGCCACCTTTGCCAGCAGCACCCTCGCATGAGCTGTTATCTGGGGTCTGCATCAACGGATGCACACATTCCTGCATCCGCATGTGAGAAACAGCGCAGGAGCACCGGTGTAGACGCTCACACTGCAGTCTGTCCCAAAAATGGTGCTCTGTGTCATTTCTTTCGGAGTGACAGACTATCCCAAGCAAACACAGCTTAAGGTAGAAAGGGGTTTATCCATCTTGGAATTATTACAGTCCATCATTAGGGGAAGTCAAGGCAGGAGCTCGAGCAGCACAGCCACAGTCAAGGCCTGAGAGAGCCTTGACGCAGAGCTGGCTCAGAGGTTAAGTGTGCACACAGCTCTTGCAGAAGACCTGAGTTAGACTCCCAGCATCCACATCAAACAGCTCGCAATCACCGGTAACTCCAGCTCCAGGAGTATCCCCTGCCTCCAGCCTCCTCAGGCACCTGCACAAACCTCTACACAGACACACATAGTTGAAGAGAAAATGAATCCTTTGAAGAGCAGAGAGAAACAGCTGCAGCCATGCTTGCTGATGCTGCTCAATCTAACTTTCTCCTGTTCTACACTGTCCAGGGAACAGTGCTGCCCACAGTGGGCTGGGTCATTCTACATCAATTAAGAAACAAGACGATCCCCCATAGGGATGTCCACAGGCCAACCTGATCTAGATAATTCTTCAGTTAAGGCTCTCCTCTCAAGTGATTCTAGGCTGTGGAAAGTTGACAGAACTAGCCAGCACAGACAGTGTGTGAGAGCTACTAGCATCTACCAACACAATTACCATCCTTGTTCCTGTGACAGAATAAGGTGTCAGGCCACTCACCTGGAGCCATGCAGGTGATGCAAAGCAGGGGAGACAGGTGGTGGAGAATCTTAGCCAAGGAAGTGCTTGCCGTACTGGCATGAGGGCCTGAGTTCAAAACTCACACAGAAAAGCTGGACGTGGCGCAAACACTTGCAATCACAACCCTGCTGAGATGAGAACAGGCAGGAAGATCCCTGACGCCACCCAGCCAGCCAGCACATTTGGTGAGGTCCAGGCCAGTAACAGATCCTGTCTCAAAAATAACAATGTAGATTGATCTCTGGCCTCCACGATACAAGAGTTAACACAGAGACACACACATGTGAACATTCACAAACAAAACAAAGAAAAAAGAAAGAAACAGGGCCGTGAACCACGAAAGAATCCAGTACCTATTATTAATGACAATAGGTAGTGTTTACTGAGCACCTACTGTGACTGTTTGCCCTTGCCCGGTTAATCTCCCCAACAATCTGATGAAGAGATCTCCTACTTCAGAGGTGAGAGGACAGGAATGTGGAGGCCTGGGATCTTGCCCATGGCTGCTCAGCTGAGCTGAAGGGGCCAGACTGAACCCCAGAGCATCCGGCTTCTAAGCCTTGCTCTTTGTGTCTGGCCTTTCTAGGTACAGCAACAAAGGAAAATCTCAGAACAGACTTAGACGGAGGATGTCCTCTCAGAACTAGGGTGGGGACATGGCAGGGATGAATGATGCAGGAGCAGGATTTGCCTGCACTGGTTTTTCAGCTCCACCTTCAGAGCCTTGTGTTTCAGATACCGACCTTGGAGCCCAAGGACATCTTAGCCAGGGCCAGAGCTGTTTTTCTAAGGAGCACCACACTGAGAAATGTTTCTCATGCATGCCCTGTCCTCATGAGGGACTGTCTGCCTCAAAGAGCTGAATCAGGAGCTTAATTTAATGCTGCAGAAAGCTGTGTGGGCTGAGCCTCTGCAGGCTCAACTTGAAGAGCATTTGTGCTTCAACCACAGAAGCAAGAACTGGTCTTTCAGTGCAGGTAAAGGAACCCTGGGCTCAGAGACAAGATCCTGGGTCAGGCTGTGGCTTTGCTGCCAACTCCCTCGGTGACATGGGGCAAGACACTCTATATTTCTGAGTCTCAGGCTCCAGTGTGCATTGAGTGTGGTGAATCCAGCTCCTTGCTTCCAGTACCAGACTGGAGGAGCCATATCCTGTGGCCTGGCTTGCACTCCTGCACATAGGAGCTCACATCTATCTATGTGACCTGCATACAGATGGAAGGAAACCAAGAAAAGCACTCTGCAAAAAAGTCCAGAGAACTTACCTGACGGCAAGCGACTGTACTTTTCTAGGTTTTTGCATGGAGTGCTCTACCACAGGGGTCTATTCTGGCTCACAGTGTGAGGGCACAGCCCATCATGGCCAGGAGCATGGGGCTGCTGGTCACATCACATCTCAGTCAGGAAGCAGAGTGGTGAGTACTGGCTCTCGGCTTGCTTTCCCCCTTCTTACTCAGCTCGGGACCCCTACGCCCAGAGTAGCACCACCCACGCTTAGGATGGATCATCCTACCCCAGTTAACCAATCTAGATAGTTTCTTACAGACATGTCCAGAGGTTTGTCTCCAAGGTGATTCTAAATCCTGTCAAGTTTACAATTACTATTAGCCATCACAATAACCATTTCACTTATCACAACAACCCTATAGATAATATAGAGAGCTAGGTGTGGTGATGAAAATTTCAGTCTAACACTTAGGAGGCTGAGGCAGAAAAATTGTGAGTTCTGGGTCAACCTGGGCTATACTGAGAAATCCTGTCCCCAGATGCTCAAAAATAAAAAGGAAAAAACAAGTTAAATCTATCAGAAAAATGAAGACATAAATGTTCGTGTGTGTAACAGCACCTGTGAGGTTAAGTACTATAGAGACTAGACCTCAAGACTGTCTTCTTCCCAGGCCTTTTCCATTTCTCAAGGGTCTTGGCAAACCAACACTTTAGAGCACCTTTATGTTTACCAGACATTCAACAGGTGGTCACTGATCACTTATTTCAGGCCAAGTACCATGTGAGCAATTAGATCAGGGGATGAAAACTGGCAGGTCCTTGATCTCCAAGGCCTTGGTACCCCATCAAGACAATTCAGTTGCAATAAGGGGTCATCATGCTTGGAATGTGATTGGTACTGGCAGATATACGTGGAACACACTCTGTTCTATTCCTACAACAGAAAGCCCAGAGTTTGTAGCAGCAATCATATCACAAGGAAGCAAGGTGGAGTCCATGGACTGACTGAGAAATGGAAGCTAGTGTTGAAATAGAAATGCCAGGGAGGAGATGACATCATAGCCATAAGTCTTGGTATCAGAGAAGTTTGAAGTCTGCCTGCATATAATTTACCCAAGATGGGGAAGGCAGGAGATATGTGAAAGCCCATGGTTTCACATGTTGTCCTACAGTGTAGTGCCCAAAGAACACAGAGCCAAGGAAAAGAATCTTTAGAACATTATTCTGGAGCAACTTTCTCATTCAACAAACTCAATCTTGATACTAAAGCTCAAAAATAAGTTCAGGAGTCTGGGGTGGGAGCTCAGTGGAAGAGTGCTTGCCTAGAATGCATGGAGCCCTGGGTTCCATGCTCAGCACTGAATAAACCAGCTGTGGTGGTGCACACTTACTACTCCAGCACTGAGGAGATGGATGCAGGAGGATCAGAAGCTCAGTACCATCCTGGCTAGTTAGGGAGTTGAAAGACAGCCTGGGCTACATGAGATTCTGTCTGAAAAACAACCAAACAGGAAGAATGGGAGAGGGGCATTCTATTATATAATAGTAACACTGATAATACCACTATGTGGTGTAAGGTGCATGGCAGATGTGAGTGAAATCCCACAGGCCACAGTGGGAGAAAGTGACAACCTTAGAAGAATTCTAACTTTTCCAGATGATTAAGGCACAAGGATGGATGCAAGGGTGTCAGGCCAAAGACAAAGGAGTTCTTTAAGCCAGATGTGGTGGCACATGTCTGACATTCTAGCTACTTGAGAGGCTGGCAAGGTCTACCTGGACTTTATAATGAGTTTAAGGTCAGGCTGTGCAACTTAATAAGACTCTGTCTCTAAATAAAGAAATACAAGGGGTGTTTGGAACACAGATCAGTGTTAGAGCATTTACCTAGCATGCAAGAGGCCATTGGCCAAGCAAACATCAATACAAAAAGAAAAAAGAAAAACAATCTGAGGGAGACAGAGGAAGGCCAAGATGAGAAGATACACTGGTGTGTCCATAAATTATGAGAGAGTCCAATGAGGATACAGTGTGGTGGGCTGGTCTCCCAACCCCAGCTCAATTGGCATCTTAGGCTATATGATTCCTATGGTAGGATGGAGGGTACTTACCAGCATCCCTGGACTCTGCTCACTGAATGCCAAAGGACAGCATAGTTCAGGAATCCTGGTTTACAAGACCAGTGCAGAGAGAGGGGAAAGGAGAAGGGAAGGAGAGGCAAGGTACATTCAAATAACTCAGTTGACTGTGGTAGTGCATGCCTGTGATCCCATCACTTGGGAGGAGACAGATTATTGTGAGTTAGAGGCCAATCTAGGTTACATTACGAGATAAAAATACAAGGTATGTAATTGGCCCCCATAAGCTCATAGGAAATGGCACTATTGGGAGGTGTGACTTTGTGGAAATAGGTATAGCATTATAGGAAGAAGTATGTCACTGTGAGGGTGGGTTTTGAGGTCTCATATGTGCTCAAGCCACACCCAGTAAGCTCAGTTCACTTCCTGTTGCCTTTGGATCAAGATGTAGAATTCTCAGCTTCTTCTCTGGCACCATGTCTGCCTGCACACCACCGTACTCCCAGCTGCCATGTTCCCTGCCATGATGATAATGTACTAACCCTCTGAACTGTAAGCAAGCCACCTCAGTTAAATATTTTCCTTTAAAAGAGTTGTCATGGTCATGGTGTCTCTTCACACAACAGAAACCCTAAGACAGAAGGACTGTGGGGTGGGGTGCAGCACAGTGACAGCATTTGATTATCATGCCTATGACCCTGGGTTCCATCCCCAGCCCCACACAAGAATCTTTAAAAGCTTCACTTTTATTACTCTTATGCCTTTATAAGGCTGAAACTCATGCCTGTGGCTGTACTTGGTCCTCTTTACAAGGTGTGGCAAGGTGGCCTCAAGAGTGTAATTAATTACCCTGCTTGATGGAGATGCCTGCTTTTGACTTTGATTTCTTCTTAAATATGGGTTTAGGTACTAGAGAGACTCTCAATGATTATGAGCACTTGCAGCTCTTACCAAGGACTGGATTTCAATACCCAACACCACACTGAGTAGCTCACAACTACCTGTAACTCCAGCTCTAGGGTATCTGATGCCCTCTTCTGGACTCAAGGACCTATATATATATATATATATATATATATATATATATATATATATATATATAGAGAGAGAGAGAGAGAGAGAGAGAGAGAGAGAGAGAGAGATACATAGAGACATAGACACATAGACACACAAACATATAAATAAAAATAAACCTAAAAACAAGTAGTGGCTTCCATTCTACATTCTCTTCCCAAGTGACCCGTGGGGGAATGGTCGTCACAGGTCACAGTGGAAAAGAACAAACCACTCCAATTGTAGCATGAGTCCTAACTGATCTTAATATTAAAAACCTGGAACCCGATATCAGGGTAAATGCTGAAAGATTGGAGAAACAGGGCAGCCAGCCACTAGTTCTTACCTCTACAAAATCCTCAGCCAAAAAGGGAATCACATCCTGTCTCCTCCCTCCTTATATTCCTCTCTCCACCCAGCCATATCACTTCCTGTCTCTGCCTCTCTAGTGCTGGGATTAAAGGCATGAGATCCCAAGTGCCAGAATCAAAGGTGTGTGCCACCACTGCCTGGCTGTGTTTCTCTCTTAGACTGGATCAATCTTGTGTAGCACAGGGTGGCCTTGAACTCACAGAAATCCATCTGCCTCTGCCACCCCAGTACTGGGATTAAAGGTGTGTATCATCACTGCCTGGTCTCTGTGGCTAACTAGTGGCTTAGCTCCACACTCTGATCTTCAGGCAAGTTTTATTTGTTAGATCACAAAGTATTTCCACACTCAATGAATATTTCCTCATGAGGGTCACTGATACCACCATGCAGCCACATGCCAGCTCAGAGCCTGCTAGGAGAGCAGTGCTGGACATTGTTTTAAAAGGCCAATACAGCAAGAAGCTAGACAAATGTCAATGTATGCCAAACCCAGGTCCCCAAGGGACCTCCTCTTTCTTGTATCCATCCATCTTGATTTCACTCCTCTAACTGGCAACCCACTACTTCTGTTTGTCTTGCATTCCCAGACCCACAGACTTTTGTTGATCTTTGTGCTACTTCAAACTATCTGCCGTTTCTCCAGGGTTGACTCTACCATCTGGTCACAGCTGACTTCTGCTCACCTGTTGTGTCTAAGATTACATTTCATCTGCTCCAGACAGCCTTCCTCACTGTCCAAGCCTGCTTGGTACTCAACTCAATACTGTTTTACAATTTGTCCAGCTATCAGTCTCCTGAACTGGAGAAGCAGTCACAAAACTGCAGCTAGGATCCAAACCTCTCCTGGTAAATACAGCTGTGCCTACTCTTCCACACATCTATTGAAGTGGGTTTTGCACTTCCCAGATCTCATCAGAGACTTCCCAGCCTACAAGGTAAAACGTTTGCTTCCCAGCCCACTGCAGGGAGAGCTGGCTGACCCTTGCAGTGCACTGGGGCAGTTCTAAGGACAAGAGCCCTGTCTTGCTCCTTGCTGAACTGCCATTTGCATCTAGCACAAAACCTGAAAGATAGAAGCCTAATGAATATTTGATGAATAAAATATTTGATGACTGTTGAGCACATGAGTGTCAAGTTCTTTGACAGTGTGACAATGCCAGCATCTAAGAGACACCTTTAGCAAGATAATTCCAAACGAAGCAGTATGAAATAATATTAGCTCAGAAATGTATACACATACACACACACACATACACACACACACAAGCTGGTTTCTCTGCAGCATGAATAGATGGACAGGATATTGAGGTCTGACTTGCACAGAATGCCATCCAGAGACAGGTTTGATTAAAGCAGCTTGCTGCTATGAGCTGCTACATTTTTTTCTCTCTTTGAATGTTTCTTTTTTCCATCCAATGTTTTGAACAAGAACAATCAGTTGTTGAATTAAACCTGAATTTCATCAGCCTGGTGTCTGAGATGACTAATCTGGACTCTTTTTTTTTTTTTTTTTTTGGCTTGGAAGGAGAGAGAAAGGAGACAAGAGAATAGAACTAACATTATCTACAAAGAATAAACACAGAGCCAGACATGGTGGCATACACCTGTGATCCTAGCACTCCAGGGACTGAAGCAGGAAAATGGTAATTTCCAAGGCTAGCCTGGGCTGTCCACTCTTCAGCTAGAAACACCTTCAGAAGTCAAAGTCTTACCCCACATCCAGCTCCTGAACCTAAGCCCCCACCTTCAGGAGCTGGCGGGTAGACCAGTGCCTCTGTGATGCCCCTCTCTCTACATCTCTCTCTTCCCAAGTAGGAGCACTTTACTCCCTGAAACTCCATCCTCCTCTGTATCACAGATACGAAGGGAGGGTGCAACAAATGTTTACAAAATACCTGAGAGACCAAGTGAATAAGAGGGGGCGGGGAAGTAGCTAGCTGAGCCTAGTGGTACACAGTTGTAATCCCATCTACTTATAGGCTCACAAGTTCAAGGCCAACCTGAGCAACTTAGTAGGACCCTGCACAAGATACAAGACTCTAGGTACAATCCCCAGTGTGGGGTGGGAGAGATGGGCTTAACCAAATGAGTGAATGTATGGAATGACTAGAGGAGTGAGTGGGTAACTATGTAGGTTTTAGATAAATTAATTTGAATCTATAGGGAAATGAGTGGATGGTGGATGAATAGGTAGATGGGGAAAGATGCACTGATAGATACATGAATGCATGATCGAGTGAGTGGATAGATGGGTGGGTGGATGGATGGGTGGATGGACGGACAGACAGACGGACAGATGGACAGAACAGATGACTGGGTAAATGGATGATAAATGAAAAGTGAATGGAGCAAGGGTGGGTGAACAGGTAAAAGAATGGTGATAGCCAGACCGACAAATAGATAAGTGAGAAGGATGATTGATGAACAGCTGGATGCATGAATGGTGAACAGAAAGGCCAGCAATGAGTAGAAATGACTAAATGGAAGTACCAAAAAAAAAAAAAAAAAAAAAAAAGCCACGAGCCAGTGTGGCTCAGAGTCCCAGCCCACACACCCACCTGCTGTGGGGTGTTCTGTAAGTCAAATGTGTTGCTCTGATTGGGTAAAATAAAGTGCTGATTGGCCAGTAGCCAGGCAGGAAGGATAAGGTAGGCGGAACAAGGAGGAGGAGAATTATGGGAAGTGGAAGGCTGGGGGAGACACTGCCAGCTGCTGCCATGAGAAGCAACATGTAAAGACACCGGTAAGCCACAAGCCATGTGGCAAAGTATAGATTAATAGAAATGGGCTAAATATAAGAGTAAGAGCTAGACAATGATAGGCCTGAGCTAATGGCCAAGCAGTTTAAATAATATAAATGTCTGTGTGTTTATTTTATAAGTGGGTTGTTGGACTAACAGGGCTTGGCAGGGGCTGGAGAAAAGGTCTCCAACTACACCCACCCAGCCCCTTCTTCAGGCTTCTCTCCTCCACATGTGACCATCCCAAAGCCTTGTGTTTCTTCCTATCCCTCATGGTGTCCATCCACTGTTTCTTCGTTCCTCTTCTCTGGAAGCTGTCCCAACCTTCTTGGACTCAGCAAATCAGCTTTATTCAAAGAAACAAGAGGACAAAAGGGACTCTGTCCACAGGAAGCAAGCAGATGGCCAATACCTGGAAGGATGATGCAAAGGACACCTGCTTTCCCAGAAGCCATCCAAAGACAGCAGATGTTTTTCTCAGTGTCCTCGGAACTGATGCCCTCCCCACCTCTGATGATCACAGAAACAGCAGGACTGTGTTGGAAGGTGAGCTCCCCCTAGGCCAAGGCTGCAGGTATCCACAGCTGGAGTTCTTTCTTGCCCTTGGCCCATCTTTGCCCCCACAGAGAAGAGTCCCAAAGAACCTGCCCCTTCCCTCAGTGGAAACCCCTGGAGCCTCAGAGCTCAACACAAATTGGAAACCTTTACCCTAGCTGGGAGTACCACTTTGCAAATAGGAAAACTGAGGCCTAGAGAAAGGAAATGGTGTTCCCAATTTCACCCACAGACTGGAAGCAGGAATACAGACTTCCTACTTCACAGACTGATGTACTTTCCACCATACCACCTTATCATGTCACATTTGTGTGGCTGCCTGGAAATCCCCTAGAAAAAGAATCATCGGCAAAGGTGAGGATCCTGCCAGGGCTCACCAAGCATCCAGTCAGGGATGACTGCAGCTCTGATTGTGACACCAGAATCATCTGTTTCCAAGCAATAATAATTTAGTGCTAGAGGGCATTGCTTGACAAAGACTAAAATACAATGGGAGAGACCAGGGAGGTCAGTCAACAGTGTTTGCATACAAGGGTGAGTACCTGAGTTCAAGCCTCAGCACAAACATAAAGCCATCAGATGTAATAGTGTCCACTTATAATCTCAGCACTGGCTGGGAAGTAGAGGAAGGAACATCACTCGGGCTTGCCTGCCAGCCAGCCTAGCCATATTAGAAAGCCCCACCAAAAGAACCATCCCCAAAACAAGGTAGATGACTCTTGAGGAAACACACCCAGCATTGGCCTGTGCATTCTATACATATGTGCACCAACACCTACACACACACACACACACACACACACACACACACACACACACACACACACACACACACACACAAACTCACACATATCTTTTTTTCTCTTAACAATTAATTAGGTTACCAAAATGGATATGGAAAAATCAGAAATAATAGCTTTTTTATGATTATGAAAATTACTGGTTTTTTATTCCAAAAAAATGAAAATTTAGAGACAAATTGAAATGGTAATTTGGGGCTCTTCTGGCAATGACAGGTAGGCAAAGACCTTGATTAAAATCAGAAGCAGTCGTTGGTAAATGTGGCTCAGTTGGTAGCATTTTTGCCTGGCACATCCAAAACCTTGGGTTCCATCACCAGCACCACATAAATCCTATTAGGTGACACACACCTGTAATCTTAGCACTGGAGAGAGAGAAAGAGAGAGAGAAAGAGAGAGAGAGAGAGAGAGAGAGAGAGAGAGAGAGAGAGAGAGAGTCAGTCCAGAGTTCAAGATCATCCTTAGCTACACAAAAAAAAAAAAAAGTTGAGGATGTCCTGGGCTACAGGAGACCCTGTCTCAAAAAGTAGTAGCAGTACTACTACCAATAATAATAATAGTAATAGAAATAACAACAACAATAATAAGAGATAGCAACCAGTGTTGTTGAGTAAAACTAGAATACATTCTGAATCCCATCTCCCATTCTCTGGCTATGTTACCTCGGGCAGTTTAACACCTTCTCTGAGTGGCACACATACCCTACTGGAGTGGTTTAAGTAAGGATGCCCCATAGGCTCACAAGGTTGGATACTTCATCCCTAGTTGGTGGAACTGTTTTAAAAAGATTTGAGGTCTCAAAAGACTCCATTCTCTCTCTCTCTCTCTCTCTCTCTCTCTCTCTCTCTCTCTCTCTCTCTCTCTCTGCCTACTACTTTTAGAACAAAATGTAGCTCCCAGCTGTTCCTGCCACCATACTTTTGCTCCACAGACTCTAACTCTCTGAAAGCCTAAGCCCAATTAAATGCTTCCTTTTGTAAGTTGCTTTGTTCATGGTGTTTTGTCGTAGGAACAGAAAAGACACACACCTCATAGCTCATTTCTTGCTAAATAACTAGAAGATTTTTTTTCCAAATAATAGTCAATCCAAGAAGTCATCTGAGTAAAAATCTTCAGCTTCTTTCTGTGTAAGTTAGAACAGGTCCCATATACCAAAACATGTCTCCACAAAACTCCCATTGCCTGCCTTCTGCTTTATACAGTACAGGTTAGGATTCTGTTTGACTGAGTATAACAGAAACAGAGGGCTAGTGAGATGGCTTAGTATGTAAAGGTGCTCGCCACCAAGCCTGACACCTGAGTTCAATCCCAGTGATCCACATGCTGGAAAGGAAGAATCAAATTCTGAAAGCTGGCCTCTGGCCTCCACAGGCACACACACACACACACACACACACACACACACACACACACACACAAATGAAACTTTAAAAAAATTATAAGAAACCTAAGCAACCAAACAGAAGGCTATTTCTCTCACAATACGTACAGAGGTGATCCAGAGAAAGAAAAATGCCACAGGCAAGCTGAGCTCTTCTTATTGCTCTAGCCTACCATTGTCAGAACCTCACAGCCACAAGATGGCTTCCTGCAGCTCTGGGGTTTTTGTCCAAGTACCACATAGGAAGACGGAAGAGAGGACAAGGAAAAGTCACAGGCCAGTTGAGTCTGTTCCTTTCTGTCAGAACATAACAACTTTCTTTAGACAGTACTTTCAAGTCATTGGACAGGAATGAATTACACCCCACTCATAGCTTCAAGGAAGTCTGAAAGAAGCACTCCTCTTATCCAGGTTCTTGGCATCTTAGTGATGAGGCGAAAGGAGGTCTAAACACAGGACTTGCTGAGAGAATAGGGCAGAAGTGAAGAGGTGTTCCCAGTCATCATTTCAGATAAATTGTTTTTCCAAGTTAATCTAAGCTAAGATCAGCCCTGTGGGCCTGATGTAGCCAAGGGAACTCTTAAAGAGGGTGCTGGCCTGCCTAGGTTTCCCTTCCTATTGCTGGGAAAACACTCTGATCACTTAAAGGAGAAAGGGTGTGTTTGGGATGACAGTTCCAGGGGACTAGATCAGTGATGGTGGAGACTGCCCAGGGAAGGCAGGAAAGGCATGGTAGCAGGAACAGGAAGCTATCTGCTCACATTATACCCACACTCAGGAGAGCATGGATAGAAGGTGGGGATAGACCATAAAGCCTCAAATCCCCATGCTGCTCCCCAGCCTCCACCCCATCATCCCTCAGAAGAGGTTCTGACCTTCCCAAAAAGCACCAGCAGCTCAGGACCCAGTGTTCAGACGTAGGGGGCGTCTCATATGGGATAGCTAGGAGATATCACACTGAGACAGTTCACATGCCAAAGGACTATGGGAGAACTCTAGAACCCCAGACTCTGAGGCCCAAGAGCCGCCTCCATCCAACAGCTGGCAGAAATCCATGGCTTTCAATCATGTCCACAGGGAATACAATTGTGCTGACAACCCAGCAATCCAAATGGGCCCTTTGGCAGTTGAACCTTGAGATGAAAACACCCTTGGGCTGACCTATAGTCTTGTGAGAGTCTGAAGCAGAGGCCCCAGGCTGCCACAATTGTGATGGTAGCTCGTACTGTGTACCTGGCTGGGACAAGTGCCACCTCATTGATACGTAGGATTGATTCAGCTGCCTAGCTAGGCATCATTTTCCTCCCTCACCACTCCGCGTATAGCCCTCCCCAAGCTGTACACTCAGTCGAAGAGGATGGCCTTCCCCAGTAGAAGAGGACCATTCTTCATTCAAGGGCGCATTGCGCCTATCTGTTCTTCCCCAATAGAACCAACAAACAAGCTCTCGGGGAAAAGCCATCCCTCCCCCACACCCCTGTCTCCCCTTGAGGAGACTGCTTGGGAACAAGGGTCCAGCCTGCCTCAGCCTCACACCTGTAAGTGTCTGTGAGAGTCAGAAGGTGTTCCTGGGTGGTTCTGTACCCTTCCTACGGCCATCCTCTTCCATATGAGATGTTTACAGTTAGAGCCTCTGTGGCATCTCCCTTCCATATGTCCACCCTTGTTGCAGAAGTCCTTTCTCACCTGTGGTTTCACTTTCTACAATGTTTACTACCTGTAGGTACCTACAAATCTGAAAATATTAAATGGAAAATTCCAGGAGGAAATAATTCATACATTTTTATATTAAGCATCATTCTAAGTAGCATAATAATATCTCATGCCATCCTGCCCAGTGTGTAAATCATCCCTTTATTCAGCATACCCATGCTGTATACACTACCCTCCCATTAGTTATTCAGTGTCCACCAAGAGCTTGTGTTTAAGTAACCCTTACCTAATAATAATGGCTTCAGTCATGGGAGTGGTAAAACTGTCAACTTTGTTTCAGCACATTGTCTACAAATATTGTTTTATTACTAGTTATTACCAATAATCTCTTATGGCTAGTTTCTAAATTAAGCTTTATCATAGGTATGTACAGACAGAAACAACATAGCCTACATCAGGTGCAGAGCCATCTGTGATTTTAGGCCTCCACAGAGCCTTGGCACATGGCTTTAAGTATAAGTGACTATCTCTAGAGCCAGCAGGGATGATTTGGGGTCACCAGTCAGTGTAAATGTCTTAGAAGTGCAAACAGTGTTCACTCCCTACAGTTTGTCTCCAAATTATGCTCATATAATAAATAAGACAGTCTACCAGGAGGAACAGGGCATCTTACATCCATGTATCTGAGCACCAAATCATGGAGTCAAATGATGGCACATTAATATTGTTAGGGTCGGCGTCCAAAACAGAGAGCTTCACTCCGATATCAGGTCACAAAAGAAGCTTTATTTAGCACGAGCTCGTGGGCCACCAGTGCAGGAAATAACTGGTGACCCCGAGTCTAAGGCTCGCAGGCCTTTTATAAGGCGGTTCCATCAGGGCAGGGGAGCGGGGTCATCCAGAGTGCAGACATCTGGGGGCCAGATGTCTTCGGGGTGTTAGTTATTTGGCGCTAGAAACACGTCCCGAACACAACAAGACCACGAAAGAGTTTTATTAAAGAGGATAGAGGTGACAGGCCTGGGTGAAACACACGTGGGTGGGGAGAGAAGGGGGGGGGGGGGGAAGGGGGAGGAGGAGAAGGACTGAGAGCCTGAGCGCCTGAGCGCCTGAGAGCCTGAGAGAGTAATGCAAGGTGGCGCCAGCTTTTTAAAGGTTGGGCCGCGCATGCGTACAGGGACTCCTGTGTGTACTCCACGCATGCGCGTAGATTACATGTAAGTATCTATCACGGGGTCCTTCTCAGAATCTGGGTGGGTAAACGAATTCCAAGCTTATCTGGGTGGGTAAACGAATTCCAAGCTTATCTAGCAAGGGGTTATTTGGCAAGCATTCTTCTCAAGCAATTTATCTTGCAAGCACAACCGCAGGCGGTCATCCTGCAAGCATCCTGTTAGCACAGCATGATGGGCTAACTTTTCTGGTATGGGGCGTGGGGGCAGAGTGCAGTATTTTCCACTGAATCTACAATTAGCAGAGCTAGTTGGGGGGGGGGCTTGTTTCTCTTACAATGGCCTTTCAATATGAACCAGTAGCCCCTGAAGTGTCTGAACTCTGGGCCCTTCTGCTTCTGTCTCTGGGAGCTGAGATTATAGGTATGTGCCAGCGTGCCAGCATGCCAGAGTGCCCAACCTCTCTCTATATATATATCCTTTTTTCTTAATATCTTGTATGTTTTGCAATATTTTAGGCCTAATCTAGTCCTGCTAAAGATGAGGAGGAGAAAACACACAGAAGTGTTTGCCTGCAGCCACACAAATAATTTTTTTGTGTGTGCACATAATCATTAATATTCACACTGGTGACCCAAGAGAAAACTTGAAAACAACTGAATTGAAATGTTAAAATGGCAAATTCTCCCTGGGATTAAAAAAAAAGGCCTTAACAAACAGTCTCCTTTTTAAAAAATGCATTACAATAGCTCTGCTCTCCCTCCGAAGGGAGGGCCACTAGCAGGAAAGCTGTCACCTGCTGAGCCCAGCCTGGAAATGTCAGCAAGCTGACTACTCTCACAATAAATCATTAAATTGAAAGTTACATGGGGAAGGGGTAAAAATCAAGTCCCAGCTCATTTCAATGAGAATTGATCTGAGGCAGGCTTCATTAGATCAAGTAATTTTACTAACAGAACTCTGAATGTGTCCTCCAAAGATGCTTAGAATCCCTCTTTGGGAGCTGAGACTGTGGGAGAAAATATGCATTTGGACAATACAGCACTAACTTGCTTTAAAAAAAATCTTGTTCTAACAGTGGAGTGGAAGGTTAGAAAAGACTGGACACTGATCTGGGTGTTAGGGGTTATTTTTTTATAAAGAATCTAAAATCTAAATCATTTGTCTCATTGTGATAAGTAAGGAAATAGATGAGAGCCACTTAGCAAAAGCCTCAGCTCTTCCAGAGAGGTAGACACACTCCAAAGCTAGCCCAGCCTGTGACACTGGGAGATTAGCACCTTCTGGCCAGGCAGCTTTAGAAAGAAGGGAAGAATGAGCACATGGGAGGTGCAGGGATGTCTGGGAGGTTGGCTCCAATTCACACCCCTTTGGGCAGCTAACATGAAATCCTCCGTGTCTTGACCCCTTCCCAGCCTGGCATCTGACTGACCCTTCCCCACCCTGGCATCTGACTGGCCCAAATGATGGACTTTCATCAAGAACTTTAACACCTACAAAGTGATGAAACAAAATACCCAAGTCTCTGAACACAGAAAGTCCCCCAAAGAACAGGTCTCTAGCCAAGTTTAGACATTCTCAACTCTAGAATGAGATCAGCTGGGATTAGAGTAGAGGGATTGAAAAGCCCCTGCGCCTGGGAGACACTGAGAGAAATGGGCTCAAGTCTGAATGTGGCAAAACCCTAGGCACAACAAGTAAATAAAAAAATTAGGGAGATTTGCTGCTTGCAGTGGAGACCAGTGGTAATACTTTTCAAAGTAGCATTCTCTACAACAAAGAAACTACGGTATTTTTTATTCAGGGTCCACACCCATGCAGGCACACATGAGGGCAGGCACATTTCTAAACACACTCAGTTTAAACTGCACTTTTCTGGGCATGCTCAGTTACTCATCATAGGCCACATGTTCAAAAAGATGATCAACTGAGCCCAATAGAAGCGGACCTATAATCTCATCACTGGGGAGGTCTGAAGCAGGAGGACTGTGCATGTTCAAGGTCAGCCTGCAGTATAGAATGAGATCCTGTTTCTAAGAAGGAATAAAAAGATGAAGAACACAAATTGCTTCTGTGCTTTTTCAGGTCGGTATTATAAGGAGCCTTTATCAGGACATCTAAAAGAATGAGTAACCTGGAGACATGGTTTGGTGCCTCCTGAGTTTATTCAGAGTTTTAGCTACAACAAGAAAGAATAAGGGCTTTAACAGTTTTTGTTTTGTTTTGATTTTTTTTTTTTTTTTTTGCCAGAGCTGAGGACTGAACTTACTAGGCAAGTGCTCTACCACTGGGCTAAATCCCCAACCCAGCTTTAACAGTTTTTACAAAGTGAGAGCTTCCTTTACTACTGATATAAGAGTTTGCCCTGACAATGCCTATGCTCTGGCTTGCTTAGTGGGTCCTTTGTTTGAATTTCCTTTCAGTGGTGAAGGTAGTGGTGATGACGGTGGTATCGGTAGTGTTCTGTGATTGTTTTGTTTACATTGCTGAGGACCAAACATAGATGCATGGCTAATGTGGGCAATACTCAAACCAATTAAAACAGAAAGGGGCATGGAACCTAGATGTCAGCATTTTTGTAAGTGCCCAGTTGCAAGAATGAAAAATTAAAGTGACTCAAGCAAAGGAGATGGATGTGGTGATCACAACAATCACAGCACCAAGGAGGCTGAGCCAGGAGGACTGCAAGTTCCAGACTAGCCTGGGCCACGAAAGCCTTTATCAGGGATGGGAAATGTATGTGAAAACATTCTTAACATCACTAACCATTAGGGAAATGAAAATCAACATCACAAGACACCACTTCACACCCATTAGGATGGCTATGATTTAAAACAACATTAAATAAAAGCAAGTGCTGGCAAGATAGTGGAATGATAAAATGGCACAGCCACTATGGACACAGTACAGCATTTCCTCAAGAAAATCAAGGATTGAGTTGTCATGTGATCCTCAATTCCACGCCCGTAACACAACTAGAAAAGAACTGGGGTCAGAGCCTCAGAGAGCCAGCTGTTGCCTGTATTCATTTGCATGACTGTGTTGGGGGGTGCTTTTACCTCTTGGTAAGCCCAGCCAGCAATTCCAACACAAGCTCCCAAAAGCAAGGGCTTCTTCCAGATCATGACAAGCCAGGCACTGGCTGGATGCTCCATCCATGTTTGCTGAAAGTATACAGGACACAGGGACCTTGGAGTGAAAGCTTCCACAATGTGAAGGATTATTATGAAGCAAGCAAGAGCTTTGTGGGTAGAAATGGCTTTATTCACAAGAGCCTGAGGTAAGAGCAGCCCACAGACTTGCTGACAGATGTACAGATAAAGTGTGGTGTGCTAGCTAGCAACTTCAGGGAGAAAATGTTTATATTGGCTTGCAGTCCCTAAGGATACACTCCAACATGCAAGGCATGGCAGAAAAACTAGGAAGCTGGCTGGTCACATGGCATCTGCTCAGCGACTGAACAGGAAGCTGGCAAGGGCTATAAAGCCTCAGGCAACCCACTTCCTTCAGTGAGGCTCCACCTCCTAAAAGTTCCACAGCCTTTCCAAGCAGCAGCAGGAACTAGGGTGCTAGTGTTCTGACACATGAGCCCATTCCAGACACTTTGCATTTCACATTCCAGGTGTTAGGGTCCCCCTTGAGTAGTGGTCATCTTGAATCCTTGAGACAGGCCTGGTCCAGGGGCTGATATTAGGATTTTAGCATCATCAGTATAATGGTACCCAGACAGGAATTATCAAGTAGTTAAGGCACCAGTGACAAAAAAGCCAATAGCAATCAGCAGAAGCAGAAGAGCCAAAGGCCCTATGATAGTTAACAGACTTCCTATCTAAAAGGAACCTGGAAATGAGAATGTGAACAGTTATTATTTTATCTCAGGTTCTGTTTTTATGATGTTTCTTTGAGTATAACCAGATTATAATCCTGAATGATTTATATAGGAATAATAATTTCTTAAAGCCACATAATACCTCTTTGGTTCTGCATAAAGAAGGCCAAGTATCTTATCATATTGAAGAACTACTTTAGTTAATAAATCTATCAATTGACAAATTTGGGCCCATTTTCCTGGTTGTCAATGGACATTATAGGTAGCCATTTTGTCCCCTATGCTAGGGAGTTTCCTTTTAACTTAGCATTTCAGCCTATTAGGGGCAGGAGGAAAGCACAACATATTCTCTTCTGTATCTACTTTCAGCTGAAACTGAGGTATTGTTGTCAGGGCCCAGGAAGGCTGAAAAGCTAGTCAAAGGCTGGGCAATGGGGCATTCAGCAGAAGCATATGGTATCTGACTCAGTTATAGAGACAAGGGAACAATCACATTGGTTGAGCTGGTCCACATCAGCTTTCAGCAAGTCCAGAGCTTGTAGTCATTTGGAGCAGTGTAGTCAGCAACTGAAGCCAAGTAGAAATCTGTTGAGACAGATACAGGCTAGAGAAAGAAGTTAAAATTTGTAAATTTCTTTGGAACTTTCAGGCCCATAGTCTTAGTAATTGATGGAGGGGAGGAATCCCAAGACCAAGAGAAAGGAATATCAGCCTCAGGAATAGATAAATAAGGAAACTTAAAATTTATTTATCTGGAATCCTTTTGACCTGTGAGAGGTGGATTGAAGTTTTATGACTCTCTTGATTCTCTAAAGCTTATATGAATTTCCATTTTACAAAAAGACATTAAATTTTTATATATATTATTATTATGAATCTGTACTGAAATCCATATAATAAAAAAAAAACAGATAAAAAGCATCTGTAGAACAGCAGGAGTAGACTCATACCTTTCAGTCCTAGCAAAAGCTATAGATTTAGGTTAAAAGCATGTATGTTTTCTTCTGTCCAGAGAGCCAGATATAGATTAGATAGGAATGTCTTTGGCCTGATGAGAAGCACCTTTAAGTCTATATTTGGAAGACAACCAAAAGAAACCTAAAATCTTGAGCTTGTGATTTAAACAGTAAGCAGTTATTGTTCCATTACCTTATCAGAACTCTATTAATGTTAAACTTTGATCTTTTCAAAATCTTAACATAACAATATCATAAAACGAGAAAGAAATCTCAAGTATTTTCCATATTTTAAATCATTTATTTATACCTTTGTAACTTGTATTTACATCTTAAATTATTTTACTTATTTTTTTTTTGTGGAGCTGAGTATTGAACCCAGGGCCTTGCACTTGCTAGGCAAGCACTCTACCACTGAGCTAAATCCCCAACCCTTACTTATATTTTCATATCCTCAGACTTTTATATATTTCAGACCCTCAGAATTCATATATGCATATCCTCAGACCTGACATAAACTTTATATCTTAAATTTCTTAAATTACTTTCTTAGACCATAAATCATTTACTCAAACTTTCATGACCTATTTAAACTTTCATATCTTAGAACCTTTTCTTAGATCTTCAAAACTTGCATAGATCTTTATGTTTATTTTTTCCATCCAATCATTTACCAGAGACATAAGCAGTTATTATTGAGAACAGTCATTCCAAATCAGGTTCCTTTAGTGGACAGTTATATTTGAAATCTGTTTATCCCTTAATACAAAGCCTGTGAGTAAAACAATCCTGTTTGCTTTTTCTTACCAAGAGACCTGGTATTTTTAACTAATTTGAACTAACAAGGTGGCTGCATCCTTGTGGAAGAATTTGGTTGTCTGCTGCTGTTAATATGACAAAGTTACAGTTAGCCTAGTCATCAATGCCATCAGAGATCTGAGAAGGATAAATTATACCTGAGTAAGCAGATGTGCAGACCAAGAAGCTTCCAAATATATTAAAAATGACAGAAACTAGTCCATTACCTAGATAGCCATCCCACGCTACTGTAGTCTCCATGGCATTGGAGGCAGAGGTTATCAGACAGCATCAGTCTTCTGCTGCCAGGCCCATAAGGTGAGTTTTTCTTGTGGAGGAGAATCATGGGGAAGACTGATCTTCTTTTGTCAGTGTCTTGCTTGTCCACAGTCTGGGCAAGGTCCTGGCAGCAGGTGTTGAATTGGGGAATCTTGACCGGTGGTCAGTGTTACCAACAATCTGCATGGTGTTGTCATGCTATTCCATATCTTCTTTGGAGAATTTAGGAGTCATTGCTAGGAAGTAGGAGTCTCTGTCTACTATAATAAGGCTAGGCTTAATCTTGAAAATATACCTAAGTTTGGTAACAATAACCAGGCCATTATGTTGTCCTGTAGACATATTAGTTAAAAGGACCTCTCAGGTCCTGTTTTAATCTTGTAAGCATGTTTTATTTGTAGGCACAAGTATATCCTTAGACATTACAGGAACAGTTAGATTGCAGCTTTTATTTACAGATCATAGATATGATATGGCAATTTTTTTTTTGAGCTGAGGATTGAACCCAGGGCCTTGTGCTTGCTAGGCAAGCACTCTACCACTGAGCTAAATCCCCAACCCTTGATATGGCAATTTTTAAGAAACATAAGAAACAGGTTTGGACTTTTCTATGAAACTTTAGTTTTCTATGAAAGCTTTAGTCCTGCCATTTTATGGAAGGCCAATCATATAGAACCCTACAACCCAGAGGGCTGTAGCATGATGATTAGTTATTAACCTGTATTTTCAATTATACATTGTATTTTTAAATAAGTCTGACATGGGACCTCAGTCCTCCTCCCTCCTTTAAAGAGCATGACCCCATTCCTAATACAAACATTTTGCAGTGAAGATCATTTTTTTAAAAAAATGGGGAAACCAACCACAATTAACAACCACAATTAATTAATATGGTCAAATACTCAACATATTTTAAGGTTTTGTTTTCAAATTTAGTATTTGCAGGCATGAAAAACCAAAGCAAATATAGTTCACATCCCCTCTGGCCTTCTATAATTTCCTATATACCCTCAAGTCAGGCTTTTCCTATCTCCGCTCTGGTTCAGCCAGACATTTTTTTGTTTGTTTGTTTGGTTTTTGTTTTTCGAGACACGTTTTCTCTGTGCAGCTTTGTGCCTTTCCTGGAACTCACTCTATAGTCCAAGCTGGCCTCAAACTCACAGAGATCCACCTGCCTTTGCCTCCCAAGTGCTAGGATTAAAGGTGTGTGCCACCACCACCCTCAGCCAGACATTTTTACTTAAGACAAACTCCTCTTTCCCTTCTCTTCTTTACTCCAGTCTCCTGCCTTCTCTCTTGCTTTCCAGATAACATGAAAACTTTCACCAAAGTCCTTCTTGTGGTTTCCTTCAGTATTCTGGAGTATTGTATAGGTATAATACCTTAAACAAGAAAATAAACATACATATATCATAACAAAAATAACTCTAAATTTGCATCAACATATAAAAACCAGTACCAATGTGAAACATCTGACTAGTAGTACCCTAACCAATAATAATTTGTAACCAACCCCTACAAATGATGACAAATATTTATAAACTACTGAATATTGATGACCAAAAATCATATTTTCCTTTCCTGTGGCAATAAAAGCATATTTTTTTCAAAATACAATATTTTTTTACTTTCATTCTGAAGCCAAGACATCTTAAAGTGTATAGGCTGGTTCCATTCAGCAGCTTCTCAGGCAGTGTCAGGACAGGAAAGGGTTAAGATGTGAAAGTTAAGATGTGGCCAACAGCAAAGATATTGGTGGAGGGAGGTGCTATCACAAGGCTGCAAATTGTATTAACAGTGAAGAATTTGGATCAGGAAGAAAAGGGGAGAGTGGTGACTTATGGACAGCACAGCAGCTGCCAGGCACAGAGTGCCTGGCAGTCAGTATTCCTGAAAAAGATTGTCAGCCTTCCTGGCTGTGGCAGTTAACCCAAGGTTCTCTTTCTGGCATTTGAAGTCCTGCCCTAGTGCACCTGTCCCTTGCAAGTCATGACAGGCTGCCCAGGCCAGCAGGGTTTCAACAGGGGCAACCCACCTGTGGGAGAGAATGAAAGGGACGGGGGACACGAAGGATGACAGCAAGACAGGATTCTGATCAGGGGGACACGAAGGATGACAGCAAGACAGGATCTGATCAAGCTGCAAATTTTATTTTCCTCAGCAAGACTTATATAGCACAGGAGGGGGAAGGGGCAGGAAGGAAGGAAGGGGGAAGAGACATGGAAGAGGTGCAGGATGTGGGAGATGTGCAGATCATGCAACTGTAAGATGTTGGCTAAGGTCACTAGTCAGGGCCCATTTGTTCTGGTGGTGGGCTACCTGACCATGGAATGCTCTTTATGTTTGGTTGTCATGACACCTAACTGTGGAGTGTCCTCTTATCTTTGAGGGCCTCTGGTTAGTAAACAGGTGTTACTGCTCTGGGAAAGGGCAGTGGGCGTATGACTTGTTCTCTGGCATAGCTAGTACTTTTCCATGGTTCATGTTTGGTTCCTGACATCTTGGTCCCTGACAGCAGGCTACGTTGCCTGCAAGCCTTTCTCCACTGTCACAACACAGCTGCCGCAGCTTAACAACTGCAAGCAATGACTCCCCAATGCCCTGCCTGCATGAGTGTGCTACCTCACAGCCCAGTCCCCACCATGCCTATATCAGGCATGCCCCTGCCCCTTGAGAAAGCTGTAACAGGCTGCAGGCCTCTCCAGAACACGTGGGCAAGCCCAGCCCCACCTGTGCTGCCCCCACTGCAAGATGGAGAGAAAGGGATCAATGGAGGGAGGAAGCCACACTCCCCTGTCCATCTTTGCTGCACTATGCCTCTCTTTCAGAGAGCTTTCCCCTCCAGACAATAAGCCCCATTTCTTCTAGGAGGACAAGAGTGATGAGCAGAAGAAAACACAAGAAGACAGGAGAGACCACAGTGTACCAGAATCTGGATGATGGCTTGTCTCACTGTGTGTTCTGCTACGCAGGATCAACCTGCATTGTCCCAGTGTGTAGTGGATAGCCATTCCAGCTTTGATTGGTAACTGTCATGCCTACAAGGCGGGGCCAAGGGAGGACCCTGAAGACCCAAGATCCAGATGCACTGGCTCTCTTGGTTCCTGGACCCTGGATGCTGGAGGTAGATGAAGCAGAGTTCTCCAGAGAACACCACCGGACTGCACCACACCTTTCCCAGACTCTGCAACCTACCTATCCCTTCATTTGTAAGTTACCCAACAAAATAAACCTCCCTTTTAACTACATGGAATGGCCTTAATAATTTCAACAATATCTGATGCTCATGTGGGGCAAAGTCCAAAGGTCTGGGTGGCTCCCACCCTCAGCTTCCTCCCCAGCTGGCAGGCACTTGAAGCTGCAAGGTACCACCTGCAGAGCTCCATGAAACCAGGAAAAAGCTACATGGTTCCATTCCTGAAAAGGAACTAATCCGATCTCAGTTCCATGGCAAGTTTAGGCCCCAGACCAGGAAAACTGCTATGAGTGCAGCATTCCCCCTCCTCTTTGAATTTTGAGTAATTCTTGTAATATGGCCGACAACATGACCTCACAAGAATTTAAAAACCTTTTTGCCTGTATGATGAATGGCATTTTCCTGGAAATATATGACCTCCCTAAGGCATATCTGGCCTGTACCATTTTGGCATTCATCATAATAATTCACACAGTGTTCAAACACTGGTTTAATAATAAGAACAAAGATGAGTCATTATTGGGACTGATACAGGCTTTAAAAGATAGCAGTGGAGGCTTATAGAAAAAGATTTTTTCTCTGGAATCTGATAATCAGAATTTACAAAACAGGCTTGTACCCAAAATTGATTTTATTGATAATAGATAAGAATATATAATAGATAGAACACTAACTCTCCCGATACTATATAAGGAAGAAAGATTATCATTAATTGATAAGATAAGGTACATGGAATCATGTGTTTCTGAAGAACATAAAAACTTCCATGATTCCATGAAAAATCTGGAGTCCCTTACAAGAGAGGAGGTTCACTCCCTAGAACAGACCCTAGGTGCTCATTTGCAAGCCCTGGAAGAAACTCTCAGTAAACATGACAAGGAACCTATTAAGCAGAAGGGCAAGACTATACAGGTTGTAACATCTCCAAATGGCTCTCATACAATGGCTTATCCTGTTATCATCCATGAGAAGCCAGCAAATGACACACACCCTGAGACATATATGACACATACATTACAACCAATTTCAGCAGGGGACTTTGAATATAAAGGAAGCAGTAGTCATGTATGGGATACACTCCACATACATAAGACAGATGTTAAACTCGTGGTCTACCTCACATAGAATCATTATAGATGACTGGCATCAGTTAATTTCAACTATTCTAGAACATAGGCAGTAGTTATAGTGGAAAAGCTAGTTGAGAGAAGAGGCAAGCAATTTAGAACAACAATGTAAACTCAGAAGTTTTATGATTTCCCAAGATCAAATAATTGGTGGGGGATTTTTCGCTGACAGGAATGTACAAGCCACTTATGAGGAGCATACAATATCCCTATGCTGTACAGCGGCTCTAAATGCTTGGAAAAAATTCCAGAACCTGGAAAACCAACTAAGGTATACACAAAGATATTTCAGGGACTGCACGAACCTGATTTTCTACAAAGGCTGAACACAGCTATAACAAAAGCTGTGTCATATAAAGAATTAAGAAAAGTATTAACTGAGTCCTTGGTATTCGACAATGCTAATGAAGATTGCAAAAGAATACTTACACCATTAAAGGTCAGATCAACTCCTTTGGAAGAATGGATTCAGTATACTAATGGTGTTGAATCTCTTAACTACAGTAATGAGGCTTGGATAGGAGAGACAAATCCCAGAGGTGAAAGAGGGCCCTGTGGTACCAAATGTTTTAAATGTGATACACCAGGTCATATAAGCAAAAACTGTACATGGGATGCTCCTAGAGGTAATACTACTTCTAGAAATAGCCCAAAAAGGAAACCCCAACATCCTAGACTATGTAGAAGATGTAACAAAGACCAACACTGGACCAGTGAGTGCAGATCAAAAATAGATATACGAGGCAAACATTTACTGGCAGGAAATGCCTCAGGGGGCCTCTTGCAGACCCCCAAATCAAACATGGTACAAATATTTCCAGCCACTGGGGAAGAAATTCCTCTCCAGGACAACTAAAAAACCAAAGCCTAATGTAAAAACCGATACTGCAATAAATGATAAAACAGCTCTGATAGGTGAATCACAATTTCCAATTAACACAATAAAACAAATATTTTGTCAGACTTCCATAAATGAACAAAGACCAAAGTTTAGAATTCGAATTAATGGCCTGGTTCTGGAGGGCCTGGTAGACACAGGTGCAGATGTGACCTCAGGGAAAGCAGGATATAAATCAGGAGACTTAAGTAAAGTGGTACAAAGTCCATACAGCTCTGTACAAAAGCCAGAACTGTATGCCATTCTTATGGTACTGATGGACTTCACAGAACCCCTCAATATAGTCACTGACTCTCAATATGCAGAGAGTTGTTTTACATATTGAAACTGATGAATTTATTCCTGATAATATGGAATTAACTTTATTATTCATACAATTGCAGGAAATCATCAGAAAAAGGGAACATCCTATATATATAACACATATCAGATTCCATATAGGTCTGCCAGGACCTCTAGCACAAGGTAATGATGAGATTAATCAGTTACTAATAGGTAATGTGCTAGAAGCATCAGAATTTCATATGAAACACCATGTAAATAGCAAAGGTTTGAAGAAGGATTTCTCCATCACTTGGCAACAAGCTAAGGATATTGTGAAAAATGTCCTACTTGTTCCTTCTATAACCAAACTCCATTACCTGCAGGGAGAAATCCAAAAGGGATACAAAGAGATGAAATTTGGCAGATGGATGTGTTTCATTTTGCAGAATTTGGAAAATTAAAGTATGTATACCATACCATTGACACCTATTCAGGATTTCAATGGGCAACTCCTATGAGTTCTGAAAAGGCTGATTCTGTGATTATACACCTATTAGAAGTTATGGTCATCATAGGAATACCTGTACAAATTAAGACAGATAATGCTTCAGCATATGTCTCCAATAAAATGAGACAGTTCTTTGCTTATTATAATATAAAGCATGTTACAGGTATACCACACAATCCCACAGGCCAAGCAGTCATAGAAAGATCCAATCGAACTTTAAAGGATATGCTAAATAAACAGCAACAGGTAACAATGACCCCTAGAAATAGATTGCATAGTGCTTTATTAACCTTGAATTTTTTCAATGCTGATGAGAAAGGAACAACAGCTGCAGAAAGACATTGGACGACAGACAAAACTCCTGAGCTAAACCAACCGCTTTATTTCAAAGATGTGTTGACCTCAGAATGGAAACCTGGATATGTCCTACGTTGGGGAAGGGAGGAGAAGAAAAGCTACAGATACCAACAAAATTAATAAAAATTCGATTCAAACAGGAGAAACCCCTTGATGAGGAGAAGTAAAAGATCATCCACCAATGTGACATGTCTTCAAGTTGTAAGAAAAAAATTAACAATCAAAGGTTGGGGTAGGGTCTTTCCAGGATAATGGAAATACCCATTTTCCAGAAATCATAAGGCCTTGGATATCTGGATGTCTATAGCAGAAAGTAATAATCTATTGGTACAAATCTACACAGGATAAAATCTCACTGTCTAACATCTATATCTCTATCAATCTAGAAAAGTTGTGGTTCCAATTCAATTTTAAACCAAGCTGGCTTTGGAGATGGAATTGGCTCACTCCTTCCTAAACCCAAGTATATTGATAAAAGAAAAGGTTGAGAGATTCTTCAGTCCCATATCAGAAGAGCCCTCTGGTGTGGGACAGAAGGAAACCAATAAAAAGGGATCATTATCTTCAAGATTCTAATTCTCTCCATGCTTACTCTTGATTTCTCAGAATCCTTTCTTACATGTCATGTCATCTTTAAATCCAAACTTTCCATTTTGATAAAAAAAAAAAAAATAAGTTTTTCCAATAGCAATCTCTGAGGTCTCCAGAAGGAAGATGGGGCCCCAACAACAACTCTACCCAGTCCAGAATGATGCCATGGTAATCATCATCATACTACACTTCTTGCCAGAATTTCAGACAATCTTACCCTTTACTCTGAGACTTGCTGTGGAATTGACAGTTAGTCTAACTGAGATTTAACTATCTGAGCTTCCTCACAGTACCCAACAGAGATACCATCACCCCCTAAACAGCAGGAAGCAATTCTGAGAAAACTATGCCCCTTCTCCCTAAGGTTTCATATTTCTCAGGGTTATGGAAAATGGTTATAGGGTTGGGGTGAAAGAAAATATTAAACTCAGTGTTCTCCTTAAGAAAAGAAAAAGTATCTCAAAAAAAAATGGAAAAGAAGACATGGAATGGATAGGTATAAGATATTATGTTAGATTATTGTATATACTAGTAAACGAATTTAGTAAAATAGCAGCCTTAGATAATTTGCACTGTTATTAATTCTTATATGTTGATATAAATGTAAACTATTTTTATATTCCTGTTTAAGATAATTTGTATATGGATACAAATACAGAACTATATTTGTTATAATGTACATATATTTCTACTCTTATTTGAAATATTTGTATATTGATACAAATGTAAATTAATATCTGTCATACTGTATGTATGTTCTACTTCTGTTTAGGATATTCTATATATTGATATATATTTAAGATTATTGTCATATTGCATATCACACTATACATTCCTACCTCTATTATAAATATCTTGTGCATTGTCACAATTTTGAAGTCATCATCCTTTACCATACATTTGCTTATAGACTGTTTACCTTGTTTACATGAAGTCTTAGTCCTTAGGTTATTTCGGTATATAAGGCTTATAGATTTATTGTCACCTATGCTTGTCATCTCTATAGTTACATTAGTTATCCAGATTTACAGATACATATAGTTACATTAGTTATCCAGATTTACAGATACATAGGTCAAATGGACAGGTAATCATCAAACACTCCACAGACCTAGAGAATATGGAATTTAAATAACTTAGAATTCTGTTGACATGAGACACAATTGCTCCTGGCAGCACCAATTTGATCCCAAGAGAATATTGGGCTTCTAAGACATTTCCATTTGGAAGCTTGTCTTCTTGGCACATAATGGCCTATTGGGCAAAGAACTGCCTTTGCTTCAACTGCTGACATTACAAGTGCTGTCCTTCTGGACAAGCAGGACACAAAGAAAAGTGACTTCTGAACTCTGCCAAGACAGAGTAAGATGGTCTTTCAGAATTCCTGCTTCTTAAAATGGTGTATCAGATACTCTAGGTCTGTAGCCAATGTTGGTGCATGCACCAACAATGCTGAGAAACATTAGGTGACTGTCCAGGCTGCCAGCTGTCTCTGTCTACTCTTGCAAGATTCCCAAAAGTTGCTTACATCCATCTTCCATTTCTCGGGTACCATTATATTCCTTCTCAGGTCTTTGATGGGATTGAAGACTAGCAGTTATAATTACAACTTAGTATATATATATAATATCTTAGATAGAACATATTAAGTTTTAGATTCAGGTTCTTTAGGATAGGACACCTATTGGAATGACCTTTGTACCATACCATTTACCTACACTTGAGACTTCTCTGGATTTTAGTATGTGTTTCTTGCTTGATATTGTTCACATTGGTTGTACTTCCATCTTATCTAGGCCATTATCCCTCATTATTCCTGGACAATATTTGATAACCATTCCTTTGTATATAGTCTTGTATTAGGTTAGAACCTTCTTATTTAGACAAAAGGGAGAGATGTAGTGGGCAGTCATTCCAGCTTTGATCTGGAAGTTCCAACCCCCATTGAGGCTTTGGTAACTATCACACCTACAAGGCAGGGCCAAGAGAGGACCCTGAAGACATGAGATCCAGATGCACTGGCTCTCTTGGTTCCTGGACCCTGGATGCTGGAAGTAGACCAAGCAGAGTTCTCCAGAGAACACCGCTGGACTGCATCACACCTTTCCCAGACCCTGCAACCTACCCCTTCACTTGTAAGTTACCCCACAAAATAAACCTCCCTTTTAACTACATGGAGTGGCCTTAACAGTTTCACCAGTACAGGTTGTTCAGAGACATGTCTTGATCTACATGATATGGGTGCCACTAGTGTGTCAGCCTGCCTCACCTGGAGCCTTCAGATTCAGTTAGCTCGAGCTCCTCAGAGACATGAAAATGATGAATATAATAGTGCCAGACTTAGACTGAGACAGGGAGCACTCACTTACCAGCCAGGTTTCCAAATGCTCAACATGTTAGGAGCCTTAGGGGGACTTCCTGGCCATGCACCATGCTTGGGTCCAAGAGAAGTGCCATAAAAGACCACCAGTCACATATGCAATCAACTAGAGCATTTAATAAAAATATTCCAGCATGCAGGGGTCAAACCATCTGACAGAGTAGCAAAGGGTGACCCAGACAGAAGCTCACAGGCTTCTTTTAAGCAAGATTAGGGGAATTCCAGCTGTGATTAAGTGTACCCTGAAGTGATTGGGTATAGACTCTTACTGGTACAGGAATCATTTTATGATTGGCACATGACATCTGGTCAGCAATTGTGGTTGCAGTGTCAGGGGTCTGGGTAGGACCTGCTTGTGGCTGGGTAGTAGGACCCTGATTGGCTACTAGACTGGACATACTTCCTGAGGGTCTGATTGAAGCCAGACATGAGTCAACATAGGATGGTGGGGTAATATGGGGCAGAGGTCATAGCAAACTGGTCCCCGTGGGGGGAAAAACTGGCCCTGTTAATGTCAGTCCTGTTATATGTAGTTTGAGTTTTCCTGCCTGGCCCACAGTCAGGACAAATCTCTCTCACCCACCAGGCCCATAGACGCTCAGAACCAACTAAGTAAACACACAGAAACTTATATTGTTTACAAACTATATGGCCGTGGCAGGCTTCTTGTTATCTACTTCTTCTATCTTAAATTAGCCCATTTCTGTTAGTCTATACTTTGCCACATGGCTTGTGGCTTACTGGTGTCTTTACATGTTGCTTCTCATGGCAGTGGCTGGCAGTGTCAGCCTTCCACTTCCCAGAATTCTCTTCTCTCTTGTCCCGCCTATACTTCCTGCCTGGTCACTGGCCAAACAGCATTTTATTTATACAGAGCAATATCCACAGCACTAGATTAGCAGTTATAGTTCTAACTTAGTATATATACATATATAATGTCTTAGAACATATTAATTATTAGACTCAGGTTCTTTAGGATAGGACACCTTTTGGAATGATCTTTGTAACATGCCACCTACCCATGCTCTAGACTTCCCTGAATTTTAGTATGTGTTTTTTGCTTGATATTGTTTGCATTTATTGTAATTCCAACTTATCTAGATCATTATCCCTCATTACTCCTGGACAATATTTGATAACCGTTTCTTTGTATATACTCTTGTATTAGGTTAGAACCTTCTTATTTAGACAAAAGGGGGAGATGTAGTGGGTAGACATCCCAGGTTTGGCCTGGAAGTCCCAACATCCATTGAGGCTTCGGTAATGGTCACGCCCACAAGGTGGGGCTAAGGGAGGACGCTGAAGACCCAGGATCAAGAGGAGAGGTCTCTCTTGGTTCTGGGATCCTAGATGCTGGAGGTAGACTGAGCAGAGTTCTCCAGAGAACAAGGCTGGACTGCGCCATACCTTTGCCAGACCCTGTTATCTATCCCTTCATTTGTAAGTTACCCCACAAAAATAAACCTCCCTTTTAACTACGTGGAGTGGCCTTAATAATTTCACCAATAGTTATACGCAGGGATGGCTGCTTCACCAGCTTCAACATGTAGTTTATTATCCAGCCTTAAAAAGGAAGTCACGGCCCAAGGCACAGAGCTGCCACTGCTGCTGCCACCACTAGCACGGCTAGCGGAGGAGAGTGCAGCCACCATGCTGTTTGGAGACTGCAGGCATGATGGTCATGCCATGCTTTGGGGCTGGCACCAAGGGCAGGGTGCTATATAGCATCCTGGAACTCCCTCACATCCTGCCCCCAGACACACTGCCTAGATTTGCAATCACCCTGACTGCACAGCAGAAGGATGTCTGAGATGAAGAGTTGTTCAGGACCAGAGGCCATATTGATGTCCATGATCCCTGTTGCCACCAGAAGCCACTTTAAGGTATGTGGTCCATGCTGCTGCCAAAAACCATGTAGAAGTCCTTGATCCATGCTGCCAGTGGCTGCCATGGGCAAGGAAATATCTTTTTCAGTAGTATCAGTAACTGCAGGCTCATAACTGAGAAGGAGAGACATTGAATGATTCTATAACAACCTCTCCTCCTGCCCCCCAAAAATTAAAGAAACAGTCCAGACAGGAAGCCATAGAAGAGAATCCTTAAAAACCGAGACAGATATGGAAGTGGAGCTCTTTGCAGTTGATGGCTTCTGGAGGTGGGGAGAAGATTAAGTTCTCTTTAAGGGACTGGCCACTTGGAGTTTGACTATGCTCCAATGAGAACATGGGCAACAAAGACTGGACTTGGTCTGGTTTTTTTTTTTTTTTTTTAGGGAGAAGAGTGCAGGGGTGGGAAGGTGGACCTGGAAGGAACAGGAAGCCAGTGGGATCAGAGTGCATTGCATGAAATTCCCAAATAATTAATAAAAATATCATGTTGGGGGGAAAGAAAAAGAGAAGAGGAGGCAGAAGGAATTTCAAAGCAGAAGGATGGGGAAGGATGCTGGGAATGCTCTTCTCTGGACATTTTGTGGCTGTTGCTCTCCTGAACTCATAGCAGCAGTGGTGGCCTGCTCAAGATGTTCATGAAACCAAGCTAGCTCTCAAGGCCCACCTCCTAACTGAGGGGCTGTTGGCATTGATGGCTCCTGGAAGAGGGAGAATCATTCTTTGGGTATGTGGCCACTGATAAACTATCTATATTCCAGCAGACTGCCCCCTACTCATGCACATATGGGTAACAAATAATAGTAATAATAATATGAGTAATAAATAGTTTTTTTTCATCTTTAAAAAAAAAGAAAGAAAGAAAGAAAGAAAGTTCTGGTGTGCTCCAGCATCATGGAGCCCTGGAGACAAAAAGTACAGGAAATAAACCAGGGACAGAAAAGTAAATAAAGGCTGTGTTGCCACTTGTAACAGGAACCTGGAGAGTAAATCTTCAGGTTCAGAAAACTGGGTGTTTAGCAAGGCCTGGAGGTAGAGGGCAGAGTCAGTGATGTGCAAAATACAGCTGAAGAGAACATTTCAAATTGGTTAAGGTAATACAGTCATGTGTTGTTTCTCTCTCTCTCTCTCTCTCTCTCTCTCTCTCTCTCTCTCTCTCTCTCTCCTCAGTAATCCCATAAGCAGCTGAGGTTAAAAACTTCTGATACTAATGGAGTGCAGAGAAGAGAAAAGAAGTCGAAGACTTGTGGTCATAAGGTTGTACATTTATTCACTAGCATATCCCCAAAACTTCTGCTATAGAGCCTGGAATAAAAGGCAATAAAAGCTGAGGAGACGGTTCTGTGGGAAAGAGCACTTGCTGCACAAATGTGACGACCTGAGTTCAAATCCCAAGATTCACATGAAAAGATAGGCATGCCTGAGCCTGCACCTGCACCTGTGCCTGTACCTGCATCTGCACCTGAACCTGAACCTGCACCTGCACCTGCACCTGAGCCAGCACGGGCACTACAGCCTGTGCCTGAACCTGAGCCTGTGCCTGTCCCTGCGCCTGAACCTGCACCTGAACCTGAACCTGAGCCTGTGCCTGTCCCTGCGCCTGAACCTGCGACTGCTCCTGTGCCTGTGCCTGCACCTGCACCTGCACCTGAGCCTGAACCTGAGCCTGCACCTGTACGTGCAACTGCGCCTGAGCCTGAACCTGCACTGGAGCCTACACCTGTGCCTGCGCCTATACTAGAGCCTGCACCTGAATCTGCACCTGTGCCTGTGCTTGCACCTTCACCTGCACCTGAGCCTTTGCCTGCACCTGCACCTGCACCTTTGCCTGCACCTGCGCCTGAGCCTGTATCTGTGCCTGCACCTCTGCCTGCGCCTGCACCTTCACCTGTGCCTGAGCCTGCACCTGCGCCTGCCTGAACCTGAGCCTGCACCTACAATGGAGCCTGTGCCTGCATCTGAATCTGAGCCTGCACCTGCACCTGCACCTGAGCCTTCGCCTACATCTGCACCTGAACCTGAGCCTGCACCTGCACCTGCACCTGCACCTGAACCTGAACCTGAGCCTGCACCTGAGCCTTTGCCTTCACCTGCACCTTTGCCTGCACCTGCGCCTGAGCCTGTACCTGCGCCTGCACCTCTGCCTGCGCCTGCACCTGTGCCTGAGACTGCACTGCACCTGCGCCTACACGTGCGCCTGAACTTGAGCCTGCAACTGCACCTGAGCCTGAGCCTGGGCCTGCACCTGCTCCTGAGCCTGTACCTGCACCTCTGCCTGCGCCTGCACCTGAACCTGTGCCTGAGCCAGCACCTGAGCCTGTACCTGCACCTGAGCCTGAACCTGCGCCTGCACCTGCACCTTCACCTACCCCTGCATGTGCGCCTGAACTTGAGCCTGCACCTTCGCCTGCAACTGACCCTGCGCCTGCACCTGCGCCTGAGCCTAGGCCTGCACCTGGGCCTGAACCTGAACCTGAACCTGAACCTGCACCTGAGCCTGAGCCTGAGCCTGAGCCTGCATCTGAGCCTGAGCCTGCACCTGCACCTGTGCCTGCGCCTGCACGTGCGCCTGAACTTGCACCTGCGCCTGAGCCTGAGCCTGTACCTGCACCTGAGCCTGGGCCTGCACCTATGCCTACGCCTGTGCCTGCACGTGCGCCTGAACTTGAGCCTGCACCTGCGCCTGAGCCTCTGCCTGTGCCTGTACCTGTGCCTGTGCCTGAACCTGCCACCCAACACTGTGAGGGGTGGAAACAGGACCATCAGTGGTCTTCCTGCTCCTTGGCTTAGCTCTAGTTTCAGTGAGAGACCCTGACTCAAAGGAATAAAGCAAATAAATAGAATGATACAATGGAACACCTGACATTCTCCTGTGGCATCTGTGTGAGTGCACAGGCATACACAACTATGCACACAGCCATGCCCACTCACCACACACATAACCTGTACTCACACTCATACATATGAACACACACACACACACACACACAAGTGAGAAAAATTTTAAAAGAGAAATCGAACCAGTTTTGTGTTTGGATTTTTCTTTTTCTCTTTTTCTACTTGGGGAGGGGGCTGTCTCCTTCATCATCATCATCATCATTGTTGATACATTTTTGAGACAGTCTTGCCTCAAATTTGTGACAATTCTCAGGCACCATCTACCTTGTTTATTTGAGATGGGGTCTCTTACTCACCCTGGAACTCTTAAATCAGACTAGGGGGCTGGCCAGCAAGCCCCAGAGATGTGCCTCTTATAAAACACAGAAAGTGTTAAACCCATCGATCCATGGTAAGACTACTACCACAATTTTTGAGCCAAATTTGAAGGAAGCTTTAATAAATACTGTCCAGGAGGATGACTCTGGCCAGGTCCACTTTGGGGTTCCCAAAAATGGTGACAAGTCACATTTTGCAGAGGCTTAAAAAGGCAATCCCATAAGGCCTCTGTATTTCCCATCAGGTCCAATCATGAACAAGCATATATCCTGACGTATTTCCTGCCCACATGCCTCCCACCCACATGTGATCAAGCACATTGGTGCAGATGAGTCAAACAAACTTGTTTAGGGGAGTAAAAATATGCGGCTTATTATCCTAAATAAATTGCCTCCAGCATTTCAGGAAGTATCTGTCCTTGGGCAAGTGGTTTACAGGTTAGAGGCATTTTTGCTTTATGAATCTCTTAGGCACAATAATTAAAACTTAAAACATTACTTTGGGCCTCACAAAAGACCTGATTTCAGTACCTCTCTTAGGTCATAGCCAAGAGCAGCTGGTAGAATGTCAGCCACTTCTTTTTTTGTCCCAATGTCTCCTTTTTACGTTTTTAATTACACTTTTTATTTATTTAGGGTAGGTTGCACACATGCCTAGTGGAAATGAGTTCGTTACTTCCACTACATGGGTCCCAGAAACTGAACCTGGAGCAGTAGGCACCTTGTGGTGTTCTGAGTGAGAATGGCCCCAGGAGGCTCAGATGTTTGGACACTTGGTCCCCAGCTGGCAGAGCAGTTTGATAAGGTTTAGGGGGTGTGGACTTGCTGGAGGAAGTATGTCACTGGGGGCGGGCTTTGAGGTTCCAAAGCCTCGTGTCATTTCCAGTGTGTTCCCTCTGCCTCTTGCTTGTGATTTAAGATGTGAGCCCTTGGCTTCTGCTCCAGCTGCCATGCCTGCAGCCTGCTGCCTCCACTCTGGAACTGTAAGCTTTTCTTTTATAAGTTTCTCTGGTCATGGTGTTTCATCACAACAGAAAAACACCTTTACATGCTGGGCTTTCTCACTGGCCTCCAATGCCTCTCTTTGTTTTGGAGAGCCAGCATAGGTAGACATGCAGTTGAGAATGGTGGAGTTTCTGGAAGTTACCCTCACTGCTGTCAATACAAAACACAAAGCTTAGTAGAGCCCTCACATGAGAGGGAATAAAAGAGGTTATTCTGAAAGAAATATGAATGACCATGGCCCAGGAACCCAGATTCAGGATGCCCCAAATACAATGATCCATAGTAGTAACCATTTCTTGATGACCCTCTAGTAGCCTAACAAAGAAAAGGAGTACAGCAAGGTCCTTACAGGTGGTAATGCGCCAGAGGAGGACTGAACAAACAACTCAGTTTGCTATGCAGGCACAAGGACCTGAGTTCAATTCCCAGAACCCACCCAAAAAGTGCCAGACACAGTGGTACACACTTGTTATCCCAGTGCTGGAGAGCCAGAGATAAGCATCCTTGGGAGTTGTTGGCCAGGCAGTCTATCCTAATCAGAACATTCCTGGCCTAGTGAGAACCTGTCAAAAAAGACAAGGTGGGAAACACCTAAGGAATTAATTATTATGCCCAGATTGCAGGGACCCCCCAAAAGACCACCACAGAGACCGAATCCTGATGTTTAAACAAATAGCCTTCATTATCTGCAAGCTCTGAGCTTGGTTTCTCTGCCTGTCTGTTGCAGCGGTGAGGGCAGAGAGCCAGGAGCCCAGGCAGGGTGGGGTTTTTAATCATAACAGAGGTTAGGGTGAGGGGATTTCTAGGGTTCAAGACCCTGATTATCTGACATTTGTCTAGGGGTATAGGGAATGTTTGGAATATCAGGTATTTCCTCTCAGATGCAGGCCCTCCCTGGGTGGGGTCAGCTTATGGCTCTTTCTGGGCCCAGGTATTGCCTACCAGAAGCTGTGTCTGGGCCTCTAAGCCTGTCATGGCAGCTGTGTGGTCAAGCTGTTTTGGAACCCTCCACAGAATGACCCCCAAAGTTAACCTCTAGCCAACTCACTCACACACACACACACACATACACACACACATTCACATGCACATACACACTACATTGATGGAAATAAGCAGGCAGATTACATCTCTGTCTCAGATGTTATCTGATGACATTCTTAGCCTTTGAGTTGTTGTAAGGTAGGTATTTGTTTGTACATTTCAAAAAAGATCTTACCTAATAGTTGCAAGGATGTGAGGTCAAACACAAGGGAGCAATAAATGGCTTTTAAGGGGGCTAAAGACAGTCCAGGACAACACATCTCCTGGCAGTTACAGTTCTAATCAGTGAGCTTGGAAAGCCTTTACAGGGCAGCCCAGCTTTTTTTTTTTTTTTTTTTTCTGGGACTTTTAGTTCACATTATAAAATAAAGCAGTAGTTGGACTATGGCCATGGACAAAAAGGCCAGTTAGCAGTGACAATTGGTCCCAGAGCACACCTGGAGAGGACACTGGTTCCTAAGTGTGCTTTTGGGGGCAGCACAGGACTTGAAACCATATTGCTGGGCCCTGCTCCCAATAGTTCTGATTCAGTGGTTCTGTGTGAACTCAGGAATCTGCTTGTCAGACCAAACCCTGGGAACTGCTGAAGCTACTGGTTTGAGGGCCTCGCTGGAGAGCAGCCGCTCTGGGGGGCAGTGATGTTGGCAAGGGGGATGGTACTTGTAAAGCAGCTTCATAGCTCTAAGCTATTGGTTTGTCAAGATTTCATTCTAGCTGCACTTTCAGATCCTTTGGAGAGACTGTCCACACCTCCCGCCCCTGTCATTGACTCAAGAAATCTAAACTAAGATCCAGGAATGAACATTGAAGGGTCCTCAGTTATCAGGGGGATGATGAATATGGGCCCGGTCATATCTCTTTGGTAGTTGTATCCTGAACTAATTGAGACCATCCTGAGCCAGGTCAAGGATAGAAAAGAATTTCAATCCAGCCACTTGTGCTAATGTCCAAGAGGCGTTCCCATCCTCCAGCAACCCACCATGGTCCAGCAGGGCCTGCTTACCCATCAGGTCCTCAGACTGAATTCAAATGTGATTTAAATGTTTTCACATGCAGTCACTGGGGGCCAGAGTAGATGCAAATGCCAACTCTGTGGGCCTGGATGGAGCCTGGTATCTCTAACTACATCGTGAAGCTTGCAGTCTGTGGAACACACTATGAATGGCAAGGATTGGCTGCCCCCTCACTTGACCCTATCACTTGAAGGCCCCTTTCCCTGTTTTTGCATTACCATGTGTTAATTATACAAGTAGGGGGCAGAGACTTGGTTAGGAGATACAGTAATAGCCCCAAAAGCTCGGCTGTGAAATCCCAGGCAACGGCAAAGAAATAGAGAGAAAACTGGGGTGGGTATGAGAGACATTTAAGGTGGCCAAAGGTGAAGAAGGAAAGAGAATAGCCAGAGCTGTCCACTTTCCAGTCACTAGGGTGACAGGGAAGATGCTTCAGCTGGAGGCCAAGTTGCTAGCAAAATTGCAGGCTGAGAGCTCATAGAGGCAGAACACCCAACAGATGCATATAATGCATCACTCTGACACACCTGTGCACAGTCAGTGCATCACCCTGACATGCCTGTGCACAGTGCAGTGCATCAGCCTGACACACCTGTGCACAGGCAGTGCATTACCCTGACACACCTGTGCACAGTGCAGTGCATCACCCTGACACACCTGTGCACAGGCAGTGCATCACCCTGACACACCTGTGCACAGGCAGTGCATCACCCTGACACACCTGTGCACAGGCAGTGCATCATCCTGACACACCTGTGCACAGGCAGTACGTCACCCTGACACACCTGTGCACAGGCAGTGCATCACCCTGACACACCTGTGCACAAGAAGAGACATCCAGCCATGTTTGTAAAAATGAGAGAAAAGGTTATAATGCAGGGCTGGCCTGACGATTGAGTTTCACGAAGATGAGAATCTGAGAATTGTTTCCCAGAGCTAGAAGCAAATTCCAGGTCAGTGGACTCAGATGCTCCTTGGCATGGAGCATCTCAAATCTTACATGTTCTGAGATCCCTGAAGAGGATATCCAGGAAGGTTCTGCCACAGATGGGGGCCAGACAGGGTCTAGAATTCACATTTCTAGAAAAGTTTCCCTGGGGCCAACATTGGACACTATCCTGTGGTACGTTGGCCCATCCTGTTCACCTTCCTCTAAGGTCCCCCAAACTAAGATAATAGGCATCGCTAATTCAAAAATCCAAAATCTAAACTTAGGACGTCAGACCACCAGTAGAAAATTCCACATGTGCCCTCCCATGACATCTGCAAACAAAACATGGGTGCATGAAAAACAGTGTATAAAATTGCCTTCTGGCTATGCATAAAAGTATATACAAAACATAACTGAATTCAATGTTTAGACTTTGGGACTTTTCCCATGATACCTCACTGTATCTATGCATATTCCAACATCCTAAACCCAAAGCACTTCTGACCCCAAGCATTTTGGATGGGAAAAGTTGATATATATATAGTTTAAGCATCTTATATATACCAGACCAGAGAGATACTGAAAAAAATAGCGATAAACAAACAAATAAATAATGTGACTAGAGAGGTGCCTGGGTGGGTAAGGCACCTCTGGTGCAAGTGTGAGGACCTATTAGGATCCCTATCATCCAGGTGAAGGGAGAGGGTCACTACAAGTGCCTGCCACCCCAGCAATGTGGAGCTCACTGGCCAGCCAGCCAGAATGTTGAGCTCCAGATTCAGTGAGAGACCCTGTCTCAAAATAATAAGGGGGAGATGCAATTAAAGAAAGCATCCCAACTTCAGTCTCTTGCTCTGTTATCCACGTGCCCAGATAAATGTACCCCATTTACAAATGCATGTGCCAAACACATACTCACACAAAGAAACCAGCATTGAATCCTCTTTGTGTGGCAGAACTGTTCTAAAAACAATCTCCTCAGCCCCCCATCCCTGCCCCCCCCCCATTCAGGATGTAGGTTAAAATACCTCAGTGGCCTGGGGACAAGACAGCCACACTGCCTGCACCCAGAGAAGGAGGCAGCTGGCTTCTACCCCAAATGCACACCTCCCCTTCAACTCTCTGCAGCCTCTGCTGGAACGTTCAAAAAGAAGCCAGATTGGCATGGTGAACCTGATGGGTTAAGTGAATTAGGTATCTGATGTTGTGCAGCCAAGGTACCACATGATTCACATACTTTCAGCTTTGGTTTCTAACCCCTTAAAGACAGGCCCTAGAAGAAGAACTTCCGTGGAGCTCCCGTAATGCAAATGTATGTCCCCGAGTAAAAGCAAGACAATTTAGTGGCGAATTTTGCGGCCAGTGAATGTTCTATGGGCCTCACTTGGAGAAGGGCTCTCATTAGGGTCCTGGAGAGTGTTCCCCCGCCGCATGCTGCGATGCCACCACCTAGTGGCCATACATGAAACAGCTGCGGAAGCCTGGGCGTCTAAAGCACCAGATCTTAGGGTAGGCTGCATCCTGTTAACACCAGCCTGGGCGGTGGCTGTTTTTAGCTGGGTTTCTCCTTCTGTGCCACTTTCATCATGGAAACTGGCTCTCTGGGCCCAAAAAAGCTGCGGCGTGCTCTGCAAAAGCTGTTTGAGGGCCAATTTTAGCTGCATTTCTTGGAATTTGGGCTCCACGGAGGAAGGAGGGATGTGCGGTTCCCAGGAAGTTCTGCATCTTCCTTCCGGGGAAGGAGGTGAGATCATCCACCCTTTGGCTTTCAGCTTCTGCAAAAAGAAGAGAACTTTGGGATTTTTCGAGGCAGCAGCCGCTGTGTTCTGAAAGCTGTACCACGCTCCGTTAGAATTTTCTCTACTTGGGTCATCGCACCGGTACTTTAAAAATAGCTTCACAAGAAAGCTTAGAATTATGACTATGAAGAAATCAAAACTTGGAAAAGTGACTTGCTAGCATCCAAAAGCCGGCAACTCGCGGAGCCGTGACATCACCTCCAGTCTATGCTCTGAACCCACAACCGGCACAGAGCTTCCGTCCAGAGTTGGAAGTCCAGGGCCTGAAGAGTCTGCGCAATTGGTAGACTGTGCCCGGCTTGCGTGAGCCCTGGGTTCGCACAGTAACTGGGCTGAGGGCACACAGCCGGCCATCTCAGCATGCTGAGAAGTGGAGGAAAAAGGATCAGAAAAAAACAAGGGATGGGCATCCAGATATCACGTGTACTCCACTGCCAGCCCGCTGGGCCGCCTGGGACAAGTCAATCTCTCTGGGTCTGTTACTGGCAATATAGGTGTATGAATCACAGAACCTGCTTCACAAAGTTGTGAGGATTCGCCTAGAATTATGAACCCCCATGACTCAGTAGCTCCATTTCTTGGGTTGAGGACCTCCCTAGACTCCCACACCCTCCTACTGATTCCAGAAGATGGGTGGAGATAGGATCTGGTCACACACACACACACACACACACACACACACACACACACACCAGAAAGAGCCTGGTGTGTCTGGTGATTGCCATGTTCTGTAAGCCGAGGACTGTACTTTACTCCCAATACAGGTCCTCAGCACTGCCCTGAGCCTACTTTCCTGAAACTGTCCTCTACAGCAACACCATTTCACAGACCGTAAGATGAGAAGGAGCTCTCTGGAGCTGTGGCCTGTGGCCTGTATCCAGTCACATCAGGGAGACGAACTTTGCCTTTCCAGTATACTAAACACACTTAAGGGTAGAGGCTTTGCTTTATCACCATAGTATACCCATTGCCCTTCACAGCACCTGGCACACACTAGGTCTATACCAATGTAGGAACAGATGGCTACCTACTACATGTCAGACACTTACACAAATTGTGAGAAATGCAAAAATATGAACAAGACACAGAAGACACGCTGTGAGGCAGAGTTTGACAAGCAGCCAGGCAGAACTGATGGGGGACTTTGAGAGAGTCAGCATGGGGTCACCTGGTCTCCTGTTGGTGGTACTATTTTTCCGGGGTTGTGAAGCAGCGCCACTTCCTGACTTCAGCCACAGGACTTCATTGGATTCTTGCTGCTGTGTCTCACCCACCGTGCTGGACTGTGCGCCCTGGGAAGTCAAAATAAACCTCCCTCTTGTCAGGCATTCGGTCCCAGCAAGGAGATCTGACCTGAGTGCATCCCATACAGCCAGACTGTATAGGAAGGAAAGAGGAGAGGGGTGAGCTCCTGGAGAGTTTTGCAGGTCACATGCCCAGCCTGTGGGCCTGGACGCCACCCAGTGCAAAGCATAGTGGTTAGCTTGTCAGCTTGATGGGCTCTATCATCTGTGGCAAACCTCAAGCCATGTCTGAGGCCAAGTTTCTAGATTTGGTTACCTGAGATGGGGACCCAGCCCATGTGCCATCAGCTGGGGTCCTGGAGTTGAGCAAGCTGAGCTCAGTATCCATCCCTCTGCTTCCCAACTGCCACCGGCACAGTGCTCTGCCATCTCAAACCCCTGCAGCCATGACTTACCTGCCATGGCCGTTAGAGCCTCAGATCCTCAGTGTGAACCCAAATAAACCTTCTTTCCTTAATTAAGTTATCTTAGTGTTTTGTGACAGTGACTAGCTGATACAAAAGGACAGAGGCCTTGCCAAATCTCACAGTTTCCAAAACCCCAGAAACCTGCCTAAGCTGCTCCATTCCCCCCACTCAGAGCAACCCAGTCACTCACTCGATAACTCAGAGGGACTCTAGTCTTTGCCCTTGTCCTCCAAGGGCCAGTTCCACGCCTTCAGATTTGTAGTAGGGAGAGCCCCAGATGTCTCCTTTAATGGCAGCTAAGTGGCAGGCTTGCCCTTCCCATGATTTTCTTTGCTTGCCTGTGGCTGTTACCTGGCTGGGACCTGATGGTACAGCTGTTCAATGAAGTTACTCGAACCCAGTGGTTCTCAGTGTGGCACTGCCGTCATGTAGGGAATATTTGACAACATCTCCGGGCATTTCTGTTGCCACAGTTGGAAGGGTTGGAGGTTGCTAGTGACATCTAGTGTGTAGGAGCAGGGATGCTGCTAATTGCCCTGAAGAACAGTCCTCCTTGCCAGCACTACACCACCTCCCTGCCATCACTCAGTGTTACCTGGTAGGGAGCATCAGCAGCAGGGCTGTTGAAACCTCACTTACACCGTGAAAAACTGACCACTGGGGTAAGCAGCTGGCAGAGCCACTGGGCAGCTGCTGAGCCCTTTCAAGCCCTCCTGAATGAAGACTGATGGACAGAGGGTAGTTCTGGTTTTTTCTGACTTTATTTCTACTTTATTATATTTGTCTTCCTGTGACTTCAATAATTTACTCCGTCAGTGACCCTGAACTTCAGCCCTTCCCTGTTTACAGTATGACTACATTGGTGCAGACCCAGTGTGTGTCAGGTGCTCTGTGGGGCACTGAGCACAAAGTGGTGATAAGACCTACCTTCAGAAAGGTTTAGAATACACGAGAAGGCAAAATGTGTTCCTCTGGTGTAAGTGGGAATAGAACACCGGGTGACGTAGCCCTAGAAAGCCATTTCTTATACATGGTCTGTGAAATGCGCCCCCTGCAGGACAGCTCCAGAAAAGCAAGTGGCCGTATTGCTGCTCCGCCTGGACTAACATGGAGGCTGTGAAACTCTAGAAAACCAAACTGGACAGGTCATTCTGGAGGCTCCTTAACTGTCCCTTGAAGAGAATGGAGATGAGCCAGGGGTGGATGAGTGACATGTCTCATGATGGAAAGGATGGGCAGATATTTAACAGAGAAATAAACACCAACAAGAGTGTCAGATAGGAACCTATGACAGCAGATGTTACTCACAGTGGGCCAAGACCTCATTAAAGGCTTAGTGTGAGCTCAGAGCCCCGTGGGGCAGCTTGTTCTGAGCTCATACCAGCCGCATGAAGCACACACTATTATTATCACCTGCAAATTATGGATAAAGAAAGTGGGCTTTCTAGTTAAATGGTCAGAGTATCCCAATTCAGAAGCTGCAGCAGAATTGGCATCAAATGCATGGAGTCAAATTCCAGCAGCGATGCACTCAATAGCTCCTCATCTTCGTCTAAGAAAAGCAGTCAGAAGCCCAAGAAGGAACAGGTTATCTGGAGTTCAAAGTGCCAGTAGAGACAGATGACTTCTCAGAAGAAAGGACTCCAGAATCAACCAAATGCCAAGCTGGCGGCTCCATCCTTGCCTCTGTGGAACTGAGAAGGGACGACAGATTACTTTGTGACCAACCTCAGCTGATAGCTCACAGGATAATCACAAGGAAAGAGTTGGCAGCATGCTGCAATTAGTAATGTCTGCATGAGAAATAGTGGGACACTTAAGCCTAGGCTTGCATCCCTGCTGCGACCAATAGGGAGCCTCTGCAAGTGAATAAATAGGTTGTTTCTTCTTGCTGTCCTAACAGAGTACTACAAAGAGGATAATTTGTAAATAATAGAAGTTCATTTAGATCACAGTTCAGAGTCCAAGAGCAGGCAAGGCCATGCATCTGGCAAGGGCCTTTGTGTGTGGGAACCTTTGGAAGAAGGCAAAAGTGCATCAGAGAAATCATTGGGGCCTAACTACCTTTTCATCAGGTTCATGCTCTTGTGATAATTTAGCCTTCTCCATTCACCAAGGCCTAACCAATCACTTCTTAAAGGTCACACTTTTTATTGCTGTTACAATGGCAATTAAATTTCAATATGAGAGCTAAGAAAGATAGGCTGGTAGGCAAACGCTCACCACCCAAGCATAAGGATCTTAGTTAAAATCCCCGGAGCCCACATAAAGCCAGAGGGGCAGACAAACCTGTGATCTCAGTGCTCCCACAGGATGATGGGAGGCTCAGACAGTAGAATCCCTGGAAGTTCACACAATGGGAGCAAGAAACCCTGCCTCAAATGAGGTAGAAATCAAGGACCAATATCCAAGGTTGTCTGACCTCCATGGGCTCACCATGCACACACATACAAAGAGAGGGAATGGGAGGGAGGGAGGGAGGGAGGGAGGGAGGGAAGGAAGGAAGGAGGGAAGGAGGGAAAGATTTTGTTTAAATTCAAGGTTAGTTTTTGGCGGAGACATGCAAGCCACAGAGATGTACTTCAGCAGAGATCTCAGGCTGCCCCGTGCCCACTAACAAAGCAGCAGGGCCTAGGTTCTGTGGAAACCTGAAGATGGTGACCTGTTTTATCAGGCAGACCTAGTAAAATGTTGTCACAGCTGTCACCACTTGCTCAATGGCCACTCAACCCCATTTAGGATCCAAGGAACTCCATCAAGATTTTTCCCTGCTAGACATTCCTAATTCTTTAGAGTCAGGATTTGGTTCTCATTAATATGAATTCATTAGTGAATAATTAAGTAAATCAGACAAAGGGGACTCTGCTCAAGAAAGAGCTAAAGTACACACGTGGCGTGAGTACATATGTGGCATGCTTACAAATCAAAAACATGAACAATTGTACATATATGCAGAGATAAGTACCAATGCATGGTCACACCCATGCACACACGTATGTGTATTAGACACATGAATACACAGAGGTGCATATGCATAAATAAAAACATAGCACTTGCATACATATGTCCATATAGATATAAAGATGATACATATGTATACAAAAAACTTGCATATGCACACAGGTCTATGCACATTGATAAACACAAACACACAGGAACACATAAGGGTGCAAATACACACAGAAACATGTAAGTACATAGGTATACACACAGACTTAGAAAAACACTGAGACACAAGAACACATGTACACACACACACACACACACACACACACACACACAAGGGCACATGCAGACATGGACAGAGCTAACAAGGATGGCCTGAGCTGTACCATTGACTTATCAGCCAATAAGTAAATTTGCCTTCTAAACAAGCTATTTGTTTCTCCTGGCAAATGGTGAAAATTAAACTACCGTCTACAAGACGCTGTTACCAGTTACTCGCAAGCACTGAGTGCTCAGTGACTGTTGGACGATATTAAAACAGCCGTGTAAAGCAGCAAGGCGGCTTGGAGGGCAAAGCACTGGCCGCAGGAGGCTGACTGAGCTCAATCCCCAGAACCCATGTAAAGGGGGAAAGAGAAAACTGACCCCACAAAGTTTTCCTTGACCTCCATCACACTCTCACACCAAAATGCACATACATACACTCACAAAATAATAATAATAAAGTTTTAGGTATAAGCATTTTAAATATAAAGATATATACAGACACACAGGAACACAAAAAGACATATGTATGCAGGCATGGGGAAAACATGTAGACACACAAGAACACACAGGAACAAATGCAAACATGCTCATACATGGGGACAAAAGACATACAGACACTCAGACACACAGACATAGACACACAGAGACACCCATGCTCATTGCAGGAGATGCTGAGGACAGAAGTCATGCTTGCATTCCCTGGGATACATGGATTCCTCTTAGTGTGCTCAGGATCCCCAGATCAAACACTACATGTATTTTCAACATCGCCTCCTCCCACTATCAGGCTGACACTGGCTTCTCTGTCACCATGGAAACAGTGGGCCTGAGCACTTGCCATTCAAGAATGCCAGGATAGGATGACGTGGGTGCTTTCCACACAGGTGCCCCTACCTCTGTTCAGGCAGGAAGGACTCCTGGAGGACAGAATTTGGGGAGACTTCCCCACCTTCTAGCTCCAACCAAAGTTCTGCACATGGGGAGGAGAAACAAGGCCCCAAGGAGTCTCTATAGCCATGTTTCACTTTGCATCCTGAACAAAAGGAGCTCAGCCCCCCTCCTGCTCTGAGCCAGTGCAGCAATGTACACCATGTAGCAGGACTCAAGACTAAAGTCCTGACTTGTAGCTGGAGTTTTTCTCCAGTCCTGCCCAGCACCACGGACCCCGCAACCACTTATAAAATAATCACTCAGAAACATATTAATTAAACTGCTGGGCTATTAGCTCAGGCCTACCACTGACTAGCTCTTACACTTAACTCAGCCCATTTCTGTTAATCTATATGTTGCCACGTGTTCCATGGCTTTACCTGTTGCCTTTACATGTTGCTCCCTGGGTGGTAGGCTGGCCTCTCCTTCACATTCCACCTTCCTGCCTGTCTTCTCTGTTTGTCCCACCTATCCTATACTTCCTGCCTGGCTACTGGCCAATCAGCATTTTATTTATCAATCAATCATAGCAACATATATTCACAACATACAGGACATCCCACAGCACTGACTGGTAACGTGGTGTTTCTGGATGAGCTCTGAGGCTCAGAGAAGTTAAACAACTGCACAGAGTTCACACAGCAGAGCAAAGTTGTGTGTGTGTGTCTGTATGTGTCTCTGTCTGTATGTGCACATGCATGCATATGTACATGTACATGTGCTCTTGGGTGCATGTATATATATATATATATATATATATATATATATATATATATATATATATATATATATATATATATATATATGTGCACATGTACATAGCGATCAAAAGGTAACATCAGATATCTTCCTCAGCTACTTTCCACCTTATTTTCTGAGACAGGGTCTCTCACTGAACCTGGTACTCACCAATTAGGCTAGATTGTCTGATCAGCAAGGCTCCCTGGGTCCTCCTCCCAGGGAGGTTCCTGCCTCCCAGCATAGTGGTTACTGGGCAGGCCTCCAAGCCTGGCTCCTCCCATAGGTACTAGGGATCCAGAGTCAGCTCCTCATGCTTACACAGCAAGTGTTTTATGGACTGAGCCATTTGTCCAATGCTAGAGCTGAGGTTTAAACCTAAGTCTGACCTGGAGGCCCAGGATTTTCTAAAGCTAGAGACAGACATGGCTCAGTGGTACAGCATTCTGGTGAGGACTTTCTATGGCTAGTCTATTCCAGAGGCTTTGAGGGAGAACGTGTTTTCTCCTGTAACCACCCTGACAGGAGAGGCAGCACTCTATGGAGAATCAGTGGTGCCTCACAGAAGATATTAGACCACTGACATAACAGACCCACAAAGAACTAGATTTCCCCCAGGAACCCCACACAAGGGAAGGCTGGAGACCTAATGTCAGCCAGGGAAGGAGTTTTTCTCCCAGGGAGAAATTTCACAGTTCTGAAAACTTGTGGGACCACCTTGCAGAGGGAGAGACTCGAGCCAAGCCGATGGTGGCTAGTGCCCAGAGGAGATTAGTAGAATACCCTAATGTGTAGCTGAGAATCTAGAGATGGTTGTACAAGTCGTGAGGGCTCTGCCTCACTTGGTGCTTTAAGTCATCAGGGTTTCAAACTGCAAACAGACAACTGTTGAGGGCAGATCCTGATGAAGAAGGCAGACCTAAACACAAGTCTTTGGTCCTGGAGGCCTGTCCTGTCCTGGCACTTTCTTATAATGGCTCTGCTCTGCTTCCTACCTAACATGAAGTAAGGTATTCCCCTCTCATCTTCCGGTCCACCATGATGTGAGCTGCTCCATCCTCAGCTTCCAGTTCACCACAATACAAACAGCTCTCCTCTGACACATGCTAACACTACCATGATGCTTGTCCAAGTACATGAGTCCATGTGACCATGAGCTGACCCCTCTGAGGTAAATCTTTCTTCCCTTAACTTCTTTTCTCTAGTATTTTAGTCCTAGAGAGGAAAGAAAGAAAAGGCTAAATTGTTACATAGTCCAAGACTAAAAGTGGCATACTCTGTCTCTACCACCTGCTGTATCTAAGTCCCAAAGTTCTTGACAACTGTTAAAGGCTTTCTTGAGATTGGAGTTCAAGGAGTGCTCTCTTGAGGACACCTGGGGAAAAGCCCAAGTGGCAACTGAAAGAAATCCCTTTGAGCCCCCAAATCAAGGACTCAGTTGTTGATGCTATAGAGTATCTAAATTAGGGGTTATCAACCTGTAGGTCTTGACCTTTTTGAGGTCAAATGACCCTTTTATAAGGGTCACCTGAGACCACCAGAAAACACAGATATTTACATTAGGATTCATAACAGTAGCAAAACTACTGTTGTAAAGTAGCAGCAAAAATAATTTTATGGTTGGAGGTCACCAGAACGTTAAAGAGTCACAGTTTTAGGAAAGTTGAGAACCACTGCTCTAGACGCAGATTGATGGGTCAGGGCGGAATAGCTTGTGTCCAGGATGTAACGCCATAAGAGCAAGGAAGAGATTCTTCCCTCTCCTTTTTCCCCACTTTCCTTCTTTCTTTCTCCTCCCCCACCCCCACCTTTCTCTCTTCCTCTCTTCCCTCAGCTCTCCTCTCTCTTCTCTCCCTCCCCCTTCCCTCTCTCGATCCACCTCTTTCCCTACCCAGGTTCTGCCAGCAGTTTTCGGGCAAGGTGTAGCATGTTGCAAGCAATTTTGAGGTGTATCACCAAGTAATCTGTTGCTAATAATAAAGTGTCAAACGCTGCAAATACATGTACACGTTGGCTCAAGGTTATTCTCATAAATATTGGTTTCACTCATTGAATTCTGATGAGGCTCCTCCAGAGGGAAAGGAACTAAGAGAAGTCACAGCAACCACTGAGGAGGAGAGGCTCTCCACATGCGTGCAGAGGAGGCATGGCAGGAAGCTGGGGCCCCTTCTCTGTTCCCCATGCTCTAGGAGATATGTGAAGGCATGTGTTGCCTCTTTCTGGACACCAGAAACAGGTACATCCTTCCATGTCTGGAAGGGGACCCTGAAGGAAGGGAAGAACTTCAATAACCAATAAAGACTAGGGGGAGCAGAATGAGAATTAGGAGATGGGACCACTGTTCATCATCCAACTGGCAGTTCATGCTGAGCTTTGATAAGTTTTAGGCCTCCTGAAGGCCCCTCTGTGACGATGCAGCAAAGCGAATCAGACCCAATTGGAAAGCCCAGGTTTAATGGGTAAAATGTTCCCAGGTGATTCCTCAGCCTGCAGAGAGGAGACAGCCTGGAGAGACCTGAAGAACCACAAGTCTGTTTTCAGGGGTGCCACTTATATATTCCTTATGGGAGTCATCCTGAGCCTCTCTGAGGGAGGAGCTGTGTTTGGCAGGCTTTGAAGCGGGGCGCGGGGTTAGGGAAAGAGATGGGGAGGGAAGCCGAGGTGGATCTTCCACCAGACTCCTTCCAAACAAGTTTGCTCCAACAGATATTGTCAATACAGCAAAGACGGAGAGAAGAGGCCTCCCAGAAGTTATTGACAGCAGTGTAATTGACATAGGTCTGGATGCCATGACTGTCCTGACCTCAGTCCCAATGTGTTCCTTTTCATCCACCAAGAGGGTAAAGGGCACTCCTCTGTAGAAACAATGCTTGAATTAGAAATCCCACTTCCCCTCTTTTTGCATATGTTAATTTGGCAATTTTAGAAACTATATGCCCCCATTTCCTAATCTTCAAAATGGAGATGATAATTAATGGCACTACCCCATAAGAATTGCTCACAGCCAGGCATGGTGGCACATATCTCTAATCCTAGCACTCAGGAGGCAGAGATAGAAGGATTTCCACAAGTCCAAGACTAACCTACTACACAGAGTGAGTTCCAAGCAAGCCAAGGCTGCCTAGCAAGACCCTGCTTTAAAAAATGCACCCAGGTCAGGTGGTGGTGGCGGCGCACGCATTTAATCCCAGCACTTGGGAGGCAGAGCCAGGCGGATCTCTGAGAGTTCAAAGCCAGCCTGGTCTACAGAGTGAGATCCAGGACAGGCACCAAAACTACACAGAGAAACCCTGTCTCAAAAAACTAATAATAATAATAACAATAATAATAAAATAAAAATGCACACAAATTGCTGAGCACAATATTGAAATAAAGTGGGTGACAACTGCAGAGCAGCCACTCATCATTATTATCATTATTATCAACACTATCATCACTGCCACCACCATCATCATCACAAGTATCATCCCCACCTTCATCACCATTATCATCACAATTGTTACCATATTTTCACCATCATAGTCATCATCACCATCAGACTCCATCACCACCATCACTATCCCCATCATCATTATTACACCTTAACTATTATCATCATTATTAGCATCATTTTATCATCACTGTGTCAGCTGCACTGACAGAGTCTCCTTTATTCTGTACGATGCATGTCAGTGTGCCAAGATATGGTATTTCTGTACATGACACTATTCTGCTATAGATAGAGATGTGGGACATTTTCACTCTGTTATTTATGTGGAGAAGGCAAGTGTCACTGTTAGTTACATTCACACCGATCAGTCACTTGCCCTGGTATTTTTAAGCAAGAATGTCTGGATGTTATGTGTGTGGTAAGGAGATGTGTATATTTACTCCTCACAGTCCCTACAGATCTGGCATGTTTAGGTTGGTTGCATATGCTTGGCGGATGTTGCCACCATATGCAGTAAGACAATCTCAGAAGAGATTGGAAAAGACTTTAGACATTATTAAAGTCATTGGTTACTATTGGCCTGGGGCATGAGGGTCTCCCTCCACGCAAGATGTTCAATCAAGAAATCTTGAGTAATCTGAGCAAGTGATCACTCTTCATACAAGCCAAGGCGAGCATCACAACAACACCGCTCATTCATATCCTGTGAGCAGAAGCACTTAGGAATGCGGAGTCATGTCAGGGGTCTGGATTCAAGGGCTGGCTCCCTCACACACAAGATATTGAGGCTGCTGAACCTCTATTTGCTCAATTGTAAAGTAAGGCTAATCACAGATTCAGGTGGTGGTGAGGCTTAAAATAAGCAGATGAATAAAGTGTTTCAAGTCACACTTGGCCCACATAAGTACTCAATAAACCTTTGCAATTATTGTTATTGCACCTGCCACCACCTCTAGTATGTATTTAAGTATTTTTCAGATCTACACACTCTGAAAGAGTTTAAATGTATTTACTGTAAAATTAAATCTCTACCCTAATTGGAGAGCTGTCCTTGTGAGCCATAAATAACAGGTAACTATACACATGAGTGCACAGCTGATACCAAGTAGAAATAGTGTGTGCCCCATGGGACGTGCACACCCTTTGGACACTGACTACTGACTGCTTGCTGTGCTGGTCCACACAGGAGGAAATGGCCTCAGAAACAGGTTTCAGAAGCACAGTCCAGGTCCAAATATATCATCTTGGGCTTCAAGCTGTTAAGAAAGGACTATTTGAAGACACTCGTGTGGCCTTTCCCTAACAGATGTCTAAGATGTCCCTACAGATTACGGTTGGAAATAGAGTTATGTGATAAGGAAATAAGGGTTCATGTTAAGGTTAGAATTAAACTTGTGGTTAGGGTTAGGGTAAGGGTGAGAGTGAGAACTAGGGTTAGGTTTGGATTAAGGTTAGAATGTGGGTGAATCTTCAAGCAGGGTTAGAGTTCAGGCTGGGACTAAAATTAGAATAGAGTTAAGAATTAGGATTAGAATGAGGGTTAGATGAGGGTTAAGGTTCACAATAGGGTTAAAATCTGGGTGAGAATTAGGGTTATGGATTGGCTTTAGGATTAAGGTTAGAAGCAAGTTTACAGTTAAGATTAAGATAAGGGTTAGGGTTAGGTCAAGTGTTGAGGTTAGGATGAGGGTGTGGGTTAAGGTGGAGGTTGGGGTTAGAATGTGGTTTAATATAAATGTCAGGGTGAAGGTTACAATCAGGCTGTGGTTGGTGCTAGTCTCTGGGTGATTCCTCACACTTATTCAGAACCTTAGATCCTGTTTCTTAACCCTCTGACCCTCAGCTAACCTTCCTTGTCAATGACCATCATAGTGTTTGCTTCTCAGAGCTGCTAAGTGCGTCCAATGGAACAAAAGTAAGAATATCTTATAACTTTTGACCACAAGTTAAATCTTCTGCACCATCTCATCCTTTTCCAAGACTAGAAATTACTTTATGAAAGCCTTCTTCCCTCAAGAGGTTACCGATTGTTCCTCTGTACTGTACCCGTACAGAATGTAGAATCCTAAAGTTTATGCTGGTCTTCAGTGATGAAAGATGCTAGGGTTTTCTCTTTAGGAAACTGTCCTGTCGTCTCCCCTCCCCTGCCTTCCTGCACTGGGAAACCGAGGCTGCCATTTAAAGATATCTCCAGCGCTGAACTTGATCTCGGCATGAACACCAAGTGGCATGTGCTTAATGCAATTAGAGCAGCTGCCTATTATCTCCCATTATTGAATAATATGTTCATTAATAGCTCTTCTCTTCTTTCACCATAATAGTCCCCTGCTAAAAATAAACATAAACACTGAGACCTGAGGTAACTGAGAGGTGAACTTGACCGCAGAGTAGCCAGAGGCAATGCCAACCCACAACCCCCAGGCTGCCATAGTTCCATGACCAAATCCCTGCCAGGGCACCTCCTTGATCCACTGATCCAGAATCCCTCACCCAGCAACCCACATGGTAACATCAGGAAATAAAAAGCCATCTCAGGATTTACCTGGCACATCCTCACCACAGCTCTGCGAACCAGATATTGCTAGCTCATCTCTCCTTTCACAGATAAAGAGACCGAAAGTCCAAGTGTTTCCTTGATTTGTTCGAAGTACACAGTTAGGAGAAGTCTTAAGATGCTGAGCCATGACTGGCGAGATGGCTCGGTTAGTAAGCATTTGCTTTATGAGCACAGAGACCTGAAGTCAATCCCTAGAACACAAGTAGAAATGCCAGTCACAGTGGCAGGGCCTGTAACACCAGCACTGCAGAGGCAGGGAGACTCCTGGTGCTCATTGGCTGGCCAATCCAGCCCTATTGTTGAGCCTCAGGCCAATGAGAGACCCTTCCTCAGAAAAGGTTTCTCAAAATATGTTGTCCTCTGGCCTCTACATGTACCCTCATATACACTCATGTACACTTGCACATACACATGCAGTTGCACACTCAAATACACAAGCATGTGAAAAAATAAAAGTTCCTTTTATGCCTCCAGCTTCGTTGGATCCAGCTCCACTACAAGTCCAGCGCATTCTGGGGTTTTCCGTCACCTCTCTGTGACTGTGGCTTGGTGGTGCACACACAGTCTTCTCTACTTTGCAGACATGTCTCTGGGTGAACAGCTCTGTCCACAGAGAAGCATCATGTTTTGCAGTCCTTCTCCTTTTCTGCTTCTCCACTCCTTCCATCCTGGGTATCCAAGGCAAGACAGCCTCAGGTGCTGGGGGGCAGCTCAGCAGGAGATCACTGCTTAGCATCCTTGAGGGTCTGGACTCCACCCACAGAAAAAGAAATTAACAAAGGGAACATCTCTGTGGGATTATCGATGACCAATTGCTCAGATGCTCAGGGTAGCCCCTTGGAGGGCTGGGCTTTCTCCTTCCTCATGTTGAAACAGGCTTCTCTGAAAAACACAAGCCCCCTTCAAGCCCTGACATCATGTTCACGCCCTGAGATGGGATGACTCAGGAGTTTAGGGAACTAAAGTGACCATGACTGGAAATTATCTCTTTTTTTCTAATTTTGTATTTTCACTTATTAGCAGAGGGGTGTGTGTGTGTGTGTGTGTGTGTGTGTGTGTGTGTGTGTGTGTGTAAAATGCCTGGGGAATGGAGCCTGGCAGTGATTGCATACTCCTTTAATCCCAGCCTTCGAGAGACAGAGGCAGATGGAGGTTTAAGACCAACCTGGTCAGCCAGAGCTATTACACAGAGAAACCTTATCTTGATTTAAAAAATTAAAAAAAAAAAAGTGTGGGCATGGGAAGTGCACACATGTCAAGCAAGGCACATGGGTGGAGGTCAGAAGACAACTTGAAGAGGTTGGCTCCTTCTTTCCACTGTGGGTTCCAGGGTTGGAACTCATGTTATCAGTCTTAGGCAGCAAGCACCTTTACCCACTGAGCCTTCTCACCAGCCCTGGAAATGACCTTTGTGCATTCCTGGGCCTTTGTCACTGGCCTCTCAGTGCACACCTGATCTGTCATTCCCACTTAAAGAAGCGTAACGATGGCAACAAACCTGCCCATGTACCAGATGTGGAAGCTGAGGTCCACAGGGACAACCCCAGTGAGTATTCTGCCTTAATTACTTCCCTGCATAGTCATGTGCTCAAATGCTTGTATCAACATTGCCATGAAGGCATTGTGGGTGGGAGTCATATCTATAATTGGTTGACCTTCAGCCAAGGAAATCACCCTCCATCCATGGAGCTGTCTTGACTAATAAAGGTTTTAAGAGCAAAAACCAACTTCCCTGAGGAAGTGAAATTCTGCCTCAAGACTGGGTCTCAGTAGGAGTTGAGGTGCAGCTGACCAGTAGAGCCCCTGCCTAACAACACTTTTACACCTCCAGATTCCACCCCTAACATGGAGATGGTGGTTGGCCTCCCCTTGGTGGACTATGATGAGGGGTAGAGGTGCATTTACCAAATGCTCATCATGATAACCTCACAGCACAGCAAACAGGAGAGAGACTCTCAGTTGGATGCTAAGATCTGGTTGAGAGGGGAGGGGACAGACCTCACATACACACCCTGGACCTGTCTGCCTGAATCAGAGGATGGAGGAACCAGGGGATGGGTCTCTGAAAGAAATGGAATGTTCTATTGGCTGCAAGTGTGGAGACCTGCAAGCAGACAGCCCACACAGCTGCTGTCTAACTATGATGACATGCCATAATACCTGATTGTCTCTGTTCCCTCTAGCTGCAAACCCAAGGTGGAAGCAGCCTTAAATTGGGAGGATTTTTAAGTCCTAATTATGTGCAAACACACAATAGGATAGATCATCTTGTCTACGTCTGTCACTCTCCTCTGTTCTTAATCCACCAAAAATAAAAGCAGCAAGCTAGGACTTTAAAGATCTGCCTTTGACTCACTCAGTCACCAGCAGGCATGTAATGAAGCCCAAAGGTGGCTGTTCCCTGAAACTAATGAGGCATAAGCATCAGAGACCCACACTTAGATGAGTCCCTTCCAAAGTCTGCTCCTTAGCTGGATCTTTGTAATTCTAGATTCTTTTACTTAAAGCACCTCCAGTTTGTATACATCTCAGGCTTCACAAAGCCTAAGATAACAGGAGTTCCTGTTAAATTCAGGAAGTTGTTCTGAAGATGCAAAGATAAATAAACGATGCCCTGATGAAACCAGAATTCAGTTACACGTGATGAGTAAGTACCATACTGTGCCTGGAGCTACTGACATCATAGTCACTATTTGAAATGTATTAAGTGGCCAGATTACAGGTTAAGTGTTCTTATGGCAAAATAATAATAATGATAATAATCATAATAATAAATAAATAAGAGATGAGGCATGAGGACACCTTTAGAGGTGATGGATGTGTTGATGGCATTGGTGATGGGGAATGGTTTTATGGATGTACACTCACAGAGTTGTATGTTTAATACAGTATCTACTATATATTTATCTGGGGGGTTATATATATGAGCAATTTTATGTATGGTGTATGATTGTATGTGTTAGATCATGTTCACATCTAATGTCCATGGAAGCCAGAAAATAACGTTGGGTCACCTAGAACTGAAGTTACAGATGGTTGTAATCCACTATGTGGATGCTGGAAACCAAACCCAGGTCCTCTGCAAAAGCAGCAAGTGGTCTTAACTACTGAGCATTGTAGCTGAAGTTTTCCTGTGTCCTGCCTGTTCCACAGCTGTTCAGACCCAAGTAAACACACAGAGGCTTATTATTAATTAAAACTGCTCAGCCATTAGCTCAGGCTAACTACTGACTAGCCTTTACACTTAAACTCATCCCATTTCTGTTAATCTATATGCTGCCACATGTTCCATAGCTTTAACTGTGTGCCATTACATGCTGCTCCCTGGATGGCAGGGTGGTATCTCCTGACTTTCCTTCTTCTTCCCAGAATTCTCCTTGTCTGTTTATCCCACCTATATTTCCTGCCTGGCTATTGGCCAATCAGCTTTTTATTTATCAACCAATAAGAACAACACATTCACAGCTTACAGAACATCCCACAGCAGAGCATCTCTCTAGCCCCATTTGCAGGGTAGAAGGGGTGGGTGGGTTGGTTGGTTGGTTGGTTTCAGGAGTTCTTAGAGACAAGGTCTCATGTAGCCTAGATTGGCCTCAAACTCTCTGTGTAGTTC